>NW_027207653.1:0-160005 GCF_963455315.2 Globicephala melas | reverse complement strand
AATGTTGCACCCGAGTACCAGGGGAGGAAAACTGAGACATATTTGAACACGTCTCCCGTTCACACGGTTGATCATACTCTGGGTTCCACATGCGTGTTTTAGCTGAAGGAAGAATACCTTAAACCTGGAGAGTTGAGACCCGTGGAATGGGTACCATGCAATATGACTTCAAAGGGTCTTCATTTGCTCACCGAACCTCTCCAATCCTATCGCTGCTGCGTTTATGCCCCTGTACACACGCTTGATTCTCTTTTGGAGACATAGCAATCCATAAGTTTTAAGATACTTACTAGTCAGGTACATTCTTAGGCGTTTAATATGGGGTGTTGAGTCCATTTCGTTGAGCAAGGAGTAGCTCTTGTCTATTCCATATTTGGCTTAAGGAACTTTATCTGTGCTCGTTTCAATCTCTGGTTTTATGCAGCACCCCAACTCACCTTTACCCTTAAGCAAGCATAAGTTGGTTTTCTAAATTTGAGACCCTGTTCTGTTCTGTAATTCAGTTCCTGTGTAGCCAAGTTTACATTCCGTGTATTAGTGATATCTTATGATGTTTCATTTTCTGTGTGATTTATTTCAGTGAGAATCATCGTACCTGAATCCACTCATTATGCTGCTACGGGCCTGATGACATAGATTTCATTGCTGAGTGATACTGCATTGTACGTAAGTACCACAAGTTCTTTATCCATTTTTCACTTTCTGTGATATTGAACTTGTACGGTAAACAAGGTTCTTGTAAACAGAGGCGTCCCAAACTTTGGGGTGGCTGTGTCTTTTTGATTTTAATTTCCCTAAGCTATAGGACCATAAGTGGAAGTGCCCTAGGCTCTGTTGCTTTGTTTTTTAGATGTTTCAGGAAACACCATACACTTCTCCCGAGTGTCTGTTGGCAATTTACATCCCGCCCATCAGCTTAACAAGGCTCCCAGTTCTACATGGCCTGTCCTGCCTTTCTGGATTTTACACTTTTTTCAGATGGCCCTTTTGACCGGGGGGAAGTGATACTTCATTGTAGTGCAGATTTCCTTTGCAAGCTTGCTTGGTTGGCCAAAAAGAGCGTATGCGTTTTTTCCTGAATGTATTCAGGAAAAAACGCATACGCCCTTTTTGGCCAAGTGCATCATTGTGGACGTTCTGCCTCTTTTCCTATGCTTTCAATGCAATTCCAGTCTACCTCCTGAAATCGGTTTCCTGCAATTCTGCCCCGCTTTCAAGTCCTCTTGGCAGCCTTACTTCAGTATATTTTTGGACGATAGCTGTCATTTATAACTCTGCAGGTTTGTGAATTACAGTGCCCCTGAGCTCCTTTCTTCAACTCGCTTTCTTTTGAGCTGGCCGCAACACCGCAGGATGGCTTCAGGCCCTAATCTGGTTCCGGCACGGCACGCTGAGCCTTTGGTTAATTCCTCTTTCTGGTGGGAAATGAGAGTTAAATTTGCCCGTCCAGACACCTCCAGCTAGTCTCTCATTGGTTCTCGCTATTCCTGTTCATCTTCCGCAGAAATTGCAAACTGGGCCAAACAGGAGATTAAAGGGACGGACTCTCCAAGTCAGGAGAGTGTTAGTAAAGCGTCTGGAATATTGCACCTGAGTACCAGGGTACGGAAACTGAGACATATTTGAACACGTCTCCCGATCACATGGTTGATCATACTCTAGGTTCCACATGCATGTTTTAGCTGAAGGAAGAATACCTTAAACCTGGGTAGTTGAAACCCGTGGAATGGGTACCATGCAATATGACTTCAAAGGGTCTTCATTTGCTCACCGAACCTCTCCAATCCTATCACTGCTGCGTTTATGCCCCTGTACACATGCTTGATTCTCTTTCGGAGACATAGCAATCCATAGGTTTTAAGATACTTACTAGTCAGGTACATTCTTAGGCGTTTAATATGCGGTGTTGAGTCCATTTCGTTGAGCAAGGAGTAGCTCTTGTCTATTCCATATTTGGCTTAAGGAACTTTATCTGTGCTCGTTTCAATCTCTGGTTTTATGCAGCACCCCAACTCACCTTTACCCTTAAGCAAGCATAAGTTGGTTTTCTAAATTTGAGACCCTGTTCTGTTCTGTAATTCAGTTCCTGTGTAGCCAAGTTTACATTCCGTGTATTACTGATATCTTATGATGTTTCTTTTTCTGTGTGACTTATTTCAGTTAGAATCATCATACCTGAATCCACTCATTGTGCTGCTAAGGGCCTGATGACATAGATTTCATTGCTGAGTGATATTGCTTTGTAAGTAAATACCACAACTTCTTTATCCATTTTTCACTTTCTGCGATGTTGAACTTGTACTGTAAACGAGGTTCTTGTAAACAGAGGCGTCCCAAACTTTGGGGTGGCTGTGTCTTTTTGATTTTAATTTCCCTAAGCTATAGGACCATAAGTGGAAGTGCCCTAGGCTCTGTTGCTTTGTTTTTTAGATGTTTCAGGAAACACCATACACTTCTCCCGAGTGTCTGTTGGCAATTTACATCCCGCCCATCAGCATAACAAGGCTCCCAGTTCTCCATGGCCTGTCCTGCCTTTCTGGATTTTACACTTTTTTCAGATGGCCCTTTTGACCGGGGGGAAGTGAGACTTCATTGTAGTGCAGATTTCCTTTGCAAGCTTGCTTGGTTGGCCAAAAAGGGCGTATGCGTTTTTTCCTGAATATATTCAGGAAAAAACGCATACGTCCTTTTTGGCCAAGTGCATCATTGTGGACGTTCTGCCTCTTTTCCTATGCTTTCAATGCAATTCCAGTCTACCTCCTGAAATCGGTTTCCTGCAATTCTGCCCTGTTTTCAAGTCCTCTTGGCAGCCTTACTTCAGTATATTTTTGGACGATAGCTGTCATTTATAACTCTGCAGGTTTGTGAATTACAGTGCCCCTGAGCTCCTTTCTTCAACTCGCTTTCTTGTGACCTGGCCGCAACACCGCAGGATGGCTTCAGGCCCTAATCTGGTTCCGGCACGGCACGCTGAGCCCTTGGTTAATTCCTCTTCCTGGTGGGAAATGAGAGTTAAATTTGCCCGTCCAGACACCTCCAGCTAGTCTCTCATTGGTTCTCGCTATTCCTGTTCATCTTCCGCAGAAATTGCAAACTGGGCCAAACAGGAGATTAAAGGGACGGACTCTGCAAGTCAGGAGAGTGTTAGTAAAGCGTCTGGAATGTTGCACCCGAGTACCAGGGTACGGAAACTGAGACATATTTGAACACGTCTCCCGATCACATGGTTGATCATACTCTAGGTTCCACATGCATGTTTTAGCTGAAGGAAGAATACCTTAAACCTGGGTAGTTGAAACCCGTGGAATGGGTACCATGCAATATGACTTCAAAGGGTCTTCATTTGCTCACCGAACCTCTCCAATCCTATCACTGCTGCGTTTATGCCCCTGTACACATGCTTGATTCTCTTTCGGAGACATAGCAATCCATAGGTTTTAAGATACTTACTAGTCAGGTACATTCTTAGGCGTTTAATATGCGGTGTTGAGTCCATTTCGTTGAGCAAGGAGTAGCTCTTGTCTATTCCATATTTGGCTTAAGGAACTTTATCTGTGCTCGTTTCAATCTCTGGTTTTATGCAGCACCCCAACTCACCTTTACCCTTAAGCAAGCATAAGTTGGTTTTCTAAATTTGAGACCCTGTTCTGTTCTGTAATTCAGTTCCTGTGTAGCCAAGTTTACATTCCGTGTATTACTGATATCTTATGATGTTTCTTTTTCTGTGTGACTTATTTCAGTTAGAATCATCATACCTGAATCCACTCATTGTGCAGCTAAGGGCCGGATGACATAGATTTCATTGCTGATTGATATTGCTTTGTAAGTAAATACCACACCTTCTTTATCCATTTTTCACCTTCTACGATGTTGAACTTGTACTGTAAACGAGGTTCTTGTAAACAGAGGCGTCCCAAACTTTGGGGTGGCTGTGTCTTTTTGATTTTAATTTCCCTAAGCTATAGGACCATAAGTGGAAGTGCCCTAGGCTCTGTTGCTTTGTTTTTTAGATGTTTCAGGAAACACCATACACTTCTCCGGAGTGTCTGTTGGCAATTTACATCCCGCCCATCAGCATAACAAGGCTCCCAGTTCTCCATGGCCTGTCCTGCCTTTCTGGATTTTACACTTTTTTCAGATGGCCCTTTTGACCGGGGGGAAGTGAGACTTCATTGTAGTGCAGATTTCCTTTGCAAGCTTGCTTGGTTGGCCAAAAAGGGCGTATGCGTTTTTTCCTGAATATATTCAGGAAAAAACGCATACGCCCTTTTTGACCAAGTGCATCATTGTGGACGTTCTGCCTCTTTTCCTATGCTTTCAATGCAATTCCAGTCTACCTCCTGAAATCGGTTTCCTGCAATTCTGCCCCGCTTTCGAGTCCTCTTGGCAGCCTTACTTCAGTATATTTTTGGACGATAGCTGTCATTTATAACTCTGCAGGTTTGTGAATTACAGTGCCCCTGAGCTCCTTTCTTCAACTCGCTTTCTTGTGACCTGGCCGCAACACCGCAGGATGGCTTCAGGCCCTAATCTGGTTCCGGCACGGCACGCTGAGCCTTTGGTTAATTCCTCTTCCTGGTGGGAAATGAGAGTTAAATTTGCCCGTCCAGACACCTCCAGCTAGTCTCTCATTGGTTCTCGCTATTCCTGTTCATCTTCCGCAGAAATTGCAAACTGGGCCAAACAGGAGATTAAAGGGACGGACTCTCCAAGTCGGGAGAGTGTTAGTAAAGCGTGTGGAATGTTGCACCCGAGTACCAGGGTACGAAAACTGAGACATATTTGAACACGTCTCCCGATCACATGGTTGATCATACTCTAGGTTCCACATGCATGTTTTAGCTGAAGGAAGAATACCTTAAACCTGGGTAGTTGAAACCCGTGGAATGGGTACCATGCAATATGACTTCAAAGGGTCTTCATTTGCTCACCGAACCTCTCCCATCCTATCACTGCTGCGTTTATGCCCCTGTACACATGCTTGATTCTCTTTCGGAGACATAGCAATCCATAGGTTTTAAGATACTTACTAGTCAGGTACATTCTTAGGCGTTTAATATGCGGTGTTGAGTCCATTTCGTTGAGCAAGGAGTAGCTCTTGTCTATTCCATATTTGGCTTAAGGAACTTTATCTGTGCTCGTTTCAATCTCTGGTTTTATGCAGCACCCCATCTCACCTTTACCCTTAAGCAAGCATAAGTTGGTTTTCTAAATTTGAGACCCTGTTCTGTTCTGTAATTCAGTTCCTGTGTAGCCAAGTTTACATTCCGTGTATTACTGATATCTTATGATGTTTCTTTTTCTGTGTGACTTATTTCAGTTAGAATCATCATACCTGAATCCACTCATTGTGCAGCTAAGGGCCGGATGACATAGATTTCATTGCTGATTGATATTGCTTTGTAAGTAAATACCACACCTTCTTTATCCATTTTTCACCTTCTACGATGTTGAACTTGTACTGTAAACGAGGTTCTTGTAAACAGAGGCGTCCCAAACTTTGGGGTGGCTGTGTCTTTTTGATTTTAATTTCCCTAAGCTATAGGACCATAAGTGGAAGTGCCCTAGGCTCTGTTGCTTTGTTTTTTAGATGTTTCAGGAAACACCATACACTTCTCCGGAGTGTCTGTTGGCAATTTACATCCCGCCCATCAGCATAACAAGGCTCCCAGTTCTCCATGGCCTGTCCTGCCTTTCTGGATTTTACACTTTTTTCAGATGGCCCTTTTGACCGGGGGGAAGTGAGACTTCATTGTAGTGCAGATTTCCTTTGCAAGCTTGCTTGGTTGGCCAAAAAGGGCGTATGCGTTTTTTCCTGAATATATTCAGGAAAAAACGCATACGCCCTTTTTGACCAAGTGCATCATTGTGGACGTTCTGCCTCTTTTCCTATGCTTTCAATGCAATTCCAGTCTACCTCCTGAAATCGGTTTCCTGCAATTCTGCCCCGCTTTCGAGTCCTCTTGGCAGCCTTACTTCAGTATATTTTTGGACGATAGCTGTCATTTATAACTCTGCAGGTTTGTGAATTACAGTGCCCCTGAGCTCCTTTCTTCAACTCGCTTTCTTGTGACCTGGCCGCAACACCGCAGGATGGCTTCAGGCCCTAATCTGGTTCCGGCACGGCACGCTGAGCCTTTGGTTAATTCCTCTTCCTGGTGGGAAATGAGAGTTAAATTTGCCCGTCCAGACACCTCCAGCTAGTCTCTCATTGGTTCTCGCTATTCCTGTTCATCTTCCGCAGAAATTGCAAACTGGGCCAAACAGGAGATTAAAGGGACGGACTCTCCAAGTCGGGAGAGTGTTAGTAAAGTGTGTGGAATGTTGCACCCGAGTACCAGGGTACGAAAACTGAGACATATTTGAACACGTCTCCCGATCACATGGTTGATCATACTCTAGGTTCCACATGCATGTTTTAGCTGAAGGAAGAATACCTTAAACCTGGGTAGTTGAAACCCGTGGAATGGGTACCATGCAATATGACTTCAAAGGGTCTTCATTTGCTCACCGAACCTCTCCCATCCTATCACTGCTGCGTTTATGCCCCTGTACACATGCTTGATTCTCTTTCGGAGACATAGCAATCCATAGGTTTTAAGATACTTACTAGTCAGGTACATTCTTAGGCGTTTAATATGCGGTGTTGAGTCCATTTCGTTGAGCAAGGAGTAGCTCTTGTCTATTCCATATTTGGCTTAAGGAACTTTATCTGTGCTCGTTTCAATCTCTGGTTTTATGCAGCACCCCAACTCACCTTTACCCTTAAGCAAGCATAAGTTGGTTTTCTAAATTTGAGACCCTGTTCTGTTCTGTAATTCAGTTCCTGTGTAGCCAAGTTTACATTCCGTGTATTACTGATATCTTATGATGTTTCTTTTTCTGTGTGACTTATTTCAGTTAGAATCATCATATCTGAATCCACTCATTGTGCTGCTAAGTGCCTGATGACATAGATTTCATTGCTGAGTGATATTGCTTTGTAAGTAAATACCACACCTTCTTTATCCATTTTTCACTTTCTGCGATGTTGAACTTGTACTGTAAACGAGGTTCTTGTAAACAGAGGCGTCCCAAACTTTGGGGTGGCTGTGTCTTTTTGATTTTAATTTCCCTAAGCTATAGGACCATAAGTGGAAGTGCCCTAGGCTCTGTTGCTTTGTTTTTTAGATGTTTCAGGAAACACCATACACTTCTCCCGAGTGTCTGTTGGCAATTTACATCCCGCCCATCAGCATAACAAGGCTCCCAGTTCTCCATGGCCTGTCCTGCCTTTCTGGATTTTACACTTTTTTCAGATGGCCCTTTTGACCGGGGGGAAGTGAGACTTCATTGTAGTGCAGATTTCCTTTGCAAGCTTGCTTGGTTGGCCAAAAAGGGCGTATGCGTTTTTTCCTGAATATATTCAGGAAAAAACGCATACGCCCTTTTTGGCCAAGTGCATCATTGTGGACGTTCTGCCTCTTTTCCTATGCTTTCAATGCAATTCCAGTGTACCTCCTGAAATCGGTTTCCTGCAATTCTGCCCCGCTTTCAAGTCCTCTTGGCAGCCTTACTTCAGTATATTTTTAGACGATAGCTGTCATTTATAACTCTGCAGGTTTGTGAATTACAGTGCCCCTGAGCTCCTTTCTTCAACTCGTTTTCTTGTGAGCTGGCCGCAACACCGCAGGATGGCTTCAGGCCCTAATCTGGTTCCGGCACGGCACGCTGAGCCTTTGGTTATTTCCTCTTCCTGGTGGGAAATGAGAGTTAAATTTGCCCGTCCAGACACCTCCAGCTAGTCTCTCATTGGTTCTCCCTATTCCTGTTCATCTTCCGCAGAAATTGCAAACTGGGCCAAACAGGAGGTTAAAGGCGCTGACTCTCCAAGTGGGGAGAGTGTTAGTAAAGCGTCTGGAATGTTGCACGCGAGTACCAGGGTACGAAAACTGAGACATATTTGAACACGTCTCCCGTTCACACGGTTGATCATACTCTGGGTTCCACATGCATGTTTTAGCTGAAGGAAGAATACCTTAAACCTGGAGAGTTGAGACCCGTGGAATGGGTACCATGCAATATGACTTCAAGGGGTCTTCATTTGCTCACCGAACCTCTCCAATCCTATCACTGCTGCGTTTATGCCCCTGTACACACGCTTGATTCTCTTTTGGAGACATAGCAATCCATAGGTTTTAAGATACTTACTAGTCAGGTACATTCTTAGGCGTTTAATATGGGGTGTTGAGTCCATTTCGTTGAGCAAGGAGTAGCTCTTGTCTATTCCATATTTGGCTTAAGGAACTTTATCTGTGCTCGTTTCAATCTCTGGTTTTATGCAGCACCCCAACTCACCTTTCCCCTTAAGCAAGCATAAGTTGGTTTTCTAAATTTGAGACCCTGTTCTGTTCTGTAATTCAGTTCCTGTGTAGCCAAGTTTACATTCCGTGTATTACTGATATCTTATGATGTTTCTTTTTCTGTGTGACTTATTTCAGTTAGAATCATCGTACCTGAATCCACTCATTATGCTGCTGTGGTCCTGATGACATAGATTTCATTGCTGAGTGATACTGCATTGTACGTAAGTACCACAAGTTCTTTATCCATTTTTCACTTTCTCCGATGTTGAACTTGTACGGTAAACGAGGTTCTTGTAAACAGAGGCGTCCCAAACTTTGGGGTGGCTGTGTCTTTTTGATTTTAATTTCCCTAAGCTATAGGACCATAAGTGGAAGTGCCCTAGGCTCTGTTGCTTTGTTTTTTAGATGTTTCAGGAAACACCATACACTTCTCCCGAGTGTCTGTTGGCAATTTACATCCCGCCCATCAGCATAACAAGGCTCCCAGTTCTCCATGGCCTGTCCTGCCTTTCTGGATTTTACACTTTTTTCAGATGGCCCTTTTGACCGGGGGGAAGTGAGACTTCATTGTAGTGCAGATTTCCTTTGCAAGCTTGCTTGGTTGGCCAAAAAGGGCGTATGCGTTTTTTCCTGAATATATTCAGGAAAAAACGCATACGCCCTTTTTGGCCAAGGGCATCATTGTGGACGTTCTGCCTCTTTTCCTATGCTTTCAAAGCAATTCCAGTCTACCTCCTGAAATCGGTTTCCTGCAATTCTGCCCCGCTTTCAAGTCCTCTTGGCAGCCTTACTTCAGTATATTTTTGGACGATAGCTGTCATTTATAACTCTGCAGGTTTGTGAATTACAGTGCCCCTGAGCTCCTTTCTTCAACTCGCTTTCTTTTGAGCTGGCCGCAACACCGCAGGATGGCTTCAGGCCCTAATCTGGTTCCGGCCCGGCACGCTGAGCCTTTGGTTAATTCCTCTTCCTGGTGGGAAATGAGAGTTAAATTTGCCCGTCCAGACACCTCCAGCTAGTCTCTCATTGGTGTTCCCTATTCCTGTTCATCTTCTGCAGAAATTGCAAACTGGGCCAAACAGGAGGTTAAAGGCGCTGACTCTCCAAGTGGGGAGAGTGTTAGTAAAGCATCTGGAATGTTGCACCCGAGTACCAGGGGAGGAAAACTGAGACATATTTGAACACGTCTCCCGTTCACATGGTTGATCATACTCTGGGTTCCACATGCATGTTTTAGCTGAAGGAAGAATACCTTAAACCTGGAGAGTTGAGACCCGTGGAATGGGTACCATGCAATATGACTTCAAAGGGTCTTCATTTGCTCACCGAACCTCTCCAATCCTATCACTGCTGCGTTTATGCCCCTGTACACACACTTGATTCTCTTTTGGAGACATAGCAATCCATAGGTTTTAAGATACTTACTAGTCAGGTACATTCTTAGGCGTTTAATATGGGGTGTTGAGTCCATTTCGTTGAGCAAGGAGTAGCTCTTGTCTATTCCATATTTGGCTTAAGGAACTTTATCTGTGCTCGTTTCAATCTCTGGTTTTATGCAGCACCCCAACTCACCTTTCCCCTTAAGCAAGCATAAGTTGGTTTTCTAAATTTGAGACCCTGTTCTGTTCTGTAATTCAGTTCCTGTGTAGCCAAGTTTACATTCCGTGTATTACTGATATCTTATGATGTTTCTTTTTCTGTGTGACTTATTTCAGTGAGAATCATCGTACCTGAATCCACTCATTATGCTGCTACGGGCCTGATGACATAGATTTCATTGCTGAGTGATACTGCATTGTACGTAAGTACCACAACTTCTTTATCCATTTTTCACTTTCTCCGATGTTGAACTTGTACGGTAAACGAGGTTCTTGTAAACAGAGGCGTCCCAAACTTTGGGGTGGCTGTGTCTTTTTGATTTTAATTTCCCTAAGCTATAGGACCATAAGTGGAAGTGCCCTAGGCTCTGTTGCTTTGTTTTTTAGATGTTTCAGGAAACACCATACACTTCTCCCGAGTGTCTGTTGGCAATTTACATCCCGCCCATCAGCATAACAAGGCTCCCAGTTCTCCATGGCCTGTCCTGCCTTTCTGGATTTTACACTTTTTTCAGATGGCCCTTTTGACCGGGGGGAAGTGAGACTTCATTGTAGTGCAGATTTCCTTTGCAAGCTTGCTTGGTTGGCCAAAAAGGGCGTATGCGTTTTTTCCTGAATATATTCAGGAAAAAACGCATACGCCCTTTTTGGCCAAGTGCATCATTGTGGACGTTCTGCCTCTTTTCCTATGCTTTCAAAGCAATTCCAGTCTACCTCCTGAAATCGGTTTCCTGCAATTCTGCCCCGCTTTCAAGTCCTCTTGGCAGCCTTACTTCAGTATATTTTTGGACGATAGCTGTCATTTATAACTCTGCAGGTTTGTGAATTACAGTGCCCCTGAGCTCCTTTCTTCAACTCGCTTTCTTTTGAGCTGGCCGCAACACCGCAGGATGGCTTCAGGCCCTAATCTGGTTCCGGCACGGCACGCTGAGCCTTTGGTTAATTCCTCTTTCTGGTGGGAAATGAGAGTTAAATTTGCCCGTCCAGACACCTCCAGCTAGTCTCTCATTGGTTCTCGCTATTCCTGTTCATCTTCCGCAGAAATTGCAAACTGGGCCAAACAGGAGATTAAAGGGTCGGACTCTCCAAGTGGGGAGAGTGTTAGTAAAGCGTCTGGAATGTTGCACCCGAGTACCAGGGGAGGAAAACTGAGACATATTTGAACACGTCTCCCGTTCACATGGTTGATCATACTCTGGGTTCCACATGCATGTTTTAGCTGAAGGAAGAATACCTTAAACCTGGAGAGTTGAGACCCGTGGAATGGGTACCATGCAATATGACTTCAAAGGGTCTTCATTTGCTCACCGAACCTCTCCAATCCTATCACTGCTGCGTTTATGCCCCTGTACACACGCTTGATTCTCTTTTGGAGACATAGCAATCCATAGGTTTTAAGATACTTACTAGTCAGGTACATTCTTAGGCGTTTAATATGGGGTGTCGAGTCCATTTCGTTCAGCAAGGAGTAGCTCTTGTCTAGTCCATATTTGGCTTAAGGAACTTTATCTGTGCTCATTTCAATCTCTGGTTTTATGCAGCACCCCAACTCACCTTTCCCCTTAAGCAAGCATAAGTTGGTTTTCTAAATTTGAGACCCTGTTCTGTTTTGGAATTCAGTTCCTGTGTAGCCAAGTTTACATTCCATGTATTAGTGATATCTTATGATGTTTCTTTTTCTGTGTGACTTATTTCAGTGAGAATCATCGTACCTGAATCCACTCATTATGCTGCTACGGGCCTGATGACATAGATTTCATTGCTGAGTGATACTGCATTGTACGTAAGTACCACAAGTTCTTTATCCATTTTTCACTTTCTGTGATATTGAACTTGTACGGTAAACGAGGTTCTTGTAAACAGAGGCGTCCCAAACTTTGGGGTGGCTGTGTCTTTTTGATTTTAATTTCCCTAAGCTATAGGACCATAAGTGGAAGTGCCCTAGGCTCTGTTGCTTTGTTTTTTAGATGTTTCAGGAAACACCATACACTTCTCCCGAGTGTCTGTTGGCAATTTACATCCCGCCCATCAGCATAACAAGGCTCCCAGTTCTCCATGGCCTGTCCTGCCTTTCTGGATTTTACACTTTTTTCAGATGGCCCTTTTGACCGGGGGGAAGTGAGACTTCATTGTAGTGCAGATTTCCTTTGCAAGCTTGCTTGGTTGGCCAAAAAGGGCGTATGCGTTTTTTCCTGAATATATTCAGGAAAAAACGCATACGCCCTTTTTGGCCAAGTGCATCATTGTGGACGTTCTGCCTCTTTTCCTATGCTTTCAAAGCAATTCCAGTCTACCTCCTGAAATCGGTTTCCTGCAATTCTGCCCCGCTTTCAAGTCCTCTTGGCAGCCTTACTTCAGTATATTTTTGGACGATAGCTGTCATTTATAACTCTGCAGGTTTGTGAATTACAGTGCCCCTGAGCTCCTTTCTTCAACTCGCTTTCTTTTGAGCTGGCCGCAACACCGCATGATGGCTTCAGGCCCTAATCTGGTTCCGGCCCGGCACGCTGAGCCTTTGGTTAATTCCTCTTCCTGGTGGGAAATGAGAGTTAAATTTGCCCGTCCAGACACCTCCAGCTAGTCTCTCATTGGTGTTCCCTATTCCTGTTCATCTTCCGCAGAAATTGCAAACTGGGCCAAACAGGAGGTTAAAGGCGCTGACTCTCCAAGTGGGGAGAGTGTTAGTAAAGCATCTGGAATGTTGCACCCGAGTAACAGGGGAGGAAAACTGAGACATATTTGAACACGTCTCCCGTTCACATGGTTGATCATACTCTGGGTTCCACATGCATGTTTTAGCTGAAGGAAGAATACCTTAAACCTGGAGAGTTGAGACCCGTGGAAAGGGTACCATGCAATATGACTTCAAAGGGTCTTCATTTGCTCACCGAACCTCTCCAATCCTATCACTGCTGCGTTTATGCCCCTGTACACACGCTTGATTCTCTTTCGGAGACATAGCAATCCATAGGTTTTAAGATACTTACTAGTCAGGTACATTCTTAGGCGTTTAATATGGGGTGTCGAGTCCATTTCGTTGAGCAAGGAGTAGCTCTTGTCTATTCCATATTTGGCTTAAGGAACTTTATCTGTGCTCGTTTCAATCTCTGGTTTTATGCAGCACCCCAACTCACCTTTACGCTTAAGCAAGCATACGTTGGTTTTGTAAATTTGAGACCCTGTTCTGTTCTGTAATTCAGTTCCTGTGTAGCCAAGTTTACATTCCGTGTATTACTGATATCTTATGATGTTTCTTTTTCTGTGTGACTTATTTCAGTTAGAATCATCATACCTGAATCCACTCATTGTGCTGCTAAGGGCCTGATGACATAGATTTCATTGCTGAGTGATATTGCTTTGTAAGTAAATACCACAACTTCTTTATCCATTTTTCACTTTCTGCGATGTTGAACTTGTACTGTAAACGAGGTTCTTGTAAACAGAGGCGTCCCAAACTTTGGGGTGGCTGTGTCTTTTTGATTTTAATTTCCCTAAGCTATAGGACCATAAGTGGAAGTGCCCTAGGCTCTGTTGCTTTGTTTTTTAGATGTTTCAGGAAACACCATACACTTCTCCCGAGTGTCTGTTGGCAATTTACATCCCGCCCATCAGCATAAGAAGGCTCCCAGTTCTCCATGGCCTGTCCTGCCTTTCTGGATTTTACACTTTTTTCAGATGGCCCTTTTGACCGGGGGGAAGTGAGACTTCATTGTAGTGCAGATTTCCTTTGCAAGCTTGCTTGGTTGGCCAAAAAGGGCGTATGCGTTTTTTCCTGAATATATTCAGGAAAAAACGCATACGCCCTTTTTGGCCAAGTGCATCATTGTGGACGTTCTGCCTCTTTTCCTATGCTTTCAAAGCAATTCCAGTCTACCTCCTGAAATCGGTTTCCTGCAATTCTGCCCCGCTTTCAAGTCCTCTTGGCAGCCTTACTTCAGTATATTTTTGGACGATAGCTGTCATTTATAACTCTGCAGGTTTGTGAATTACAGTGCCCCTGAGCTCCTTTCTTCAACTCGCTTTCTTGTGACCTGGCCGCAACACCGCAGGATGGCTTCAGGCCCTAATCTGGTTCCGGCACGGCACGCTGAGCCTTTGGTTATTTCCTCTTCCTGGTGGGAAATGAGAGTTAAATTTGCCCGTCCAGACACCTCCAGCTAGTCTCTCATTGGTTCTCCCTATTCCTGTTCATCTTCCGCAGAAATTGCAAACTGGGCCAAACAGGAAGTTAAAGGCGCTGACTCTCCAAGTGGGGAGAGTGTTAGTAAAGCGTCTGGAATGTTGCACCCGAGTACCAGGGGAGGAAAACTGAGACATATTTGAACACGTCTCCCGTTCACATGGTTGATCATACTCTGGGTTCCACATGCATGTTTTAGCTGAAGGAAGAATACCTTAAACCTGGGTAGTTGAAACCCGTGGAATGGGTACCATGCAATATGACTTCAAAGGGTCTTCATTTGCTCACCGAACCTCTCCAATCCTATCACTGCTGCGTTTATGCCCCTGTACACACGCTTGATTCTCTTTCGGAGACATAGCAATCCATAGGTTTTAAGATACTAGTCAGGTACATTCTTAGGCGTTTAATATGGGGTGTTGAGTCCATTTCGTTGAGCAAGGAGTAGCCCTTGTCTATTCCATATTTGGCTTAAGGAACTTTATCTGTGCTCATTTCAATCTCTGGTTTTATGCAGCACCCCAACTCATCTTTCCCCTTAAGCAAGCATAAGTTGGTTTTCTAAATTTGAGACCCTGTTCTGTTTTGGAATTCAGTTCCTGTGTAGCCAAGTTTACATTCCGTGTATTACTGATATCTTATGATGTTTCTTTTTCTGTGTGACTTATTTCAGTTAGAATCATCGTACCTGAATCCACTCATTATGCTGCTACGGGCCTGATGACATAAATTTCATTGCTGAGTGATACTGCATTGTACGTAAGTACCACAAGTTTTTTATCCATTTTTCACTTTCTGTGATATTGAACTTGTACGGTAAACGAGGTTCTTGTAAACAGAGGCGTCCCAAACTTTGGGGTGGCTGTGTCTTTTTGATTTTAATTTCCCTAAGCTATAGGACCATAAGTGGAAGTGCCCTAGGCTCTGTTGCTTTGCTTTTTAGATGTTTCAGGAAACACCATACACTTCTCCCGAGTGTCTGTTGGCAATTTACATCCCGCCCATCAGCATAACAAGGCTCCCAGTTCTCCATGGCCTGTCCTGCCTTTCTGGATTTTACACTTTTTTCAGATGGCCCTTTTGACCGGGGGGAAGTGAGACTTCATTGTAGTGCAGATTTCCTTTGCAAGCTTGCTTGGTTGGTCAAAAAGGGCATATGCGTTTTTTCCTGAATATATTCAGGAAAAAACGCATACGCCCTTTTTGGCCAAGTGCATCATTGTGGACGTTCTGCCTCTTTTCCTATGCTTTCAATGCAATTCCAGTCTACCTCCTGAAATCGGTTTCCTGCAATTCTGCCCCGCTTTCAAGTCCTCTTGGCAGCCTTACTTCAGTATATTTTTGGACGATAGCTGTCATTTATAACTCTGCAGGTTTGTGAATTACAGTGCCCCTGAGCTCCTTTCTTCAACTCGCTTTCTTTTGAGCTGGCCACAACACCGCAGGATGGCTTCAGGCCCTAATCTGGTTCCGGCACGGCACGCTGAGCCTTTGGTTATTTCCTCTTCCTGGTGGGAAATGAGAGTTAAATTTGCCCGTCCAGACACCTCCAGCTAGTCTCTCATTGGTTCTCCCTATTCCTGTTCATCTTCCGCAGAAATTGCAAACTGGGCCAAACAGGAGATTAAAGGGACGGCCTCTCCAAGTCGGGAGAGTGTTAGTAAAGCGTCTGGAATGTTACACCCTAGTACCAGGGTACGAAAACTGAGACATATTTGAACACATCTCCCGTTCACATGGTTGATCATACTCTAGGTTCCACATGCATGTTTTAGCTGAAGGAAGAATACCTTAAACCTGGGTAGTTGAAACCCGTGGAATGGGTACCATGCAATATGACTTCAAAGGGTCTTCATTTGCTCACCGAACCTCTCCAATCCTATCACTGCTGCGTTTATGCCCCTGTACACATGCTTGATTCTCTTTCGGAGACATAGCAATCCATAGGTTTTAAGATACTTACTAGTCAGGTACATTCTTAGGCGTTTAATATGCGGTGTTGAGTCCATTTCGTTGAGCAAGGAGTAGCTCTTGTCTATTCCATATTTGGCTTAAGGAACTTTATCTGTGCTCATTTCAATCTCTGGTTTTATGCAGCACCCCAACTCATCTTTCCCCTTAAGCAAGCATAAGTTGGTTTTCTAAATTTGAGACCCTGTTCTGTTTTGGAATTCAGTTCCTGTGTAGCCAAGTTTACATTCCGTGTATTACTGATATCTTATGATGTTTCTTTTTCTGTGTGACTTATTTCAGTTAGAATCATCATACCTGAATCCACTCATTGTGTTGCTAAGGGCCTGATGACATAGATTTCATTGCTGAGTGATATTGCTTTGTAAGTAAATACCACAACTTCTTTACCCATTTTTCACTTTCTGCGATGTTGAACTTGTACTGTAAACGAGGTTCTTGTAAACAGAGGCGTCCCAAACTTTGGGGTGGCTGTGTCTTTTTGATTTTAATTTCCCTAAGCTATAGGACCATAAGTGGAAGTGCCCTAGGCTCTGTTGCTTTGTTTTTTAGATGTTTCAGGAAACACCATACACTTCTCCCGAGTGTCTGTTGGCAATTTACATCCCGCCCATCAGCATAACAAGGTTCCAAGTTCTCCATGGCCTGTCCTGCCTTTCTGGATTTTACACTTTTTTCAGATGACCCTTTTGACCGGGGGGAAGTGAGACTTCATTGTAGTGCAGATTTCCTTTGCAAGCTTGCTTGGTTGGCCCAAAAGGGCGTATGCGTTTTTTCCTGAATATATTCAGGAAAAAACGCATACGCCCTTTTTGGCCAAGTGCATCATTGTGGACGTTCTGCCTCTTTTCCTATGCTTTCAATGCAATTCCAGTCTACCTCCTGAAATCGGTTTCCTGCAATTCTGCCCCGCTTTCAAGTCCTCTTGGCAGCCTTACTTCAGTATATTTTTGGACGATAGCTGTCATTTATAACTCTGCAGGTTTGTGAATTACAGTGCCCCTGAGCTCCTTTCTTCAACTCGCTTTCTTTTGAGCTGGCCGCAACACCGCAGGATGGCTTCAGGCCCTAATCTGGTTCCGGCACGGCACGCTGAGCCTTTGGTTATTTCCTCTTCCTGGTGGGAAATGAGAGTTAAATTTGCCCGTCCAGACACCTCCAGCTAGTCTCTCATTGGTGTTCCCTATTCCTGTTCATCTTCCGCAGAAATTGCAAACTGGGCCAAACAGGAGGTTAAAGGCGCTGACTCTCCAAGTGGGGAGAGTGTTAGTAAAGCGTCTGGAATGTTGCACCCGAGTACCAGGGGAGGAAAACTGAGACATATTTGAACACGTCTCCCATTCACATGGTTGATCATACTCTGGGTTCCACATGCATGTTTTAGCTGAAGGAAGAATACCTTAAACCTGGAGAGTTGAGACCCGTGGAATGGGTACCATGCAATATGACTTCAAAGGGTCTTCATTTGCTCACCGAACCTCTCCAATCCTATCACTGCTGCGTTTATGCCCCTGTACACACGCTTGATTCTCTTTTGGAGACATAGCAATCCATAGGTTTTAAGATACTTACTAGTCAGGTACATTCTTAGGCGTTTAATATGGGGTGTTGAGTCCATTTCGTTGAGCAAGGAGTAGCTCTTGTCTATTCCATATTTGGCTTAAGGAACTTTATCTGTGCTCATTTCAATCTCTGGTTTTATGCAGCACCCCAACTCACCTTTCCCCTTAAGCAAGCATAAGTTGGTTTTCTAAATTTGAGACCCTGTTCTGTTTTGGAATTCAGTTCCTGTGTAGCCAAGTTTACATTCCGTGTATTACTGATATCTTATGATGTTTCTTTTTCTGTGTGACTTATTTCAGTTAGAATCATCGTACCTGAATCCACTCATTATGCTGCTACGGGCCTGATGACATAAATTTCACTGCTGAGTGATACTGCATTGTACGTAAGTACCACAAGTTTTTTATCCATTTTTCACTTTCTGTGATATTGAACTTGTACTGTAAACGAGGTTCTTGTAAACAGAGGCGTCCCAAACTTTGGGTGGCTGTGTCTTTTGGATTTTAATTTCCCTAAGCTATAGGACCATAAGTGGAAGTGCCCTAGGCTCTGTTGCTTTGTTTTTTAGATGTTTCAGGAAACACCATACACTTCTCCCGAGTGTCTGTTGGCAATTTACATCCCGCCCATCAGCATAACAAGGCTCCCAGTTCTCCATGGCCTGTCCTGCCTTTCTGGATTTTACACTTTTTTCAGATGGCCCTTTTGACCGGGGGGAAGTGAGACTTCATTGTAGTGCAGATTTCCTTTGCAAGCTTGCTTGGTTGGCCAAAAAGGGCGTATGCGTTTTTCCCTGAATATATTCAGGAAAAAACGCATACGCCCTTTTTGGCCAAGTGCATCATTGTGGACGTTCTGCCTCTTTTCCTATGCTTTCAATGCAATTCCAGTCTACCTCCTGAAATCGGTTTCCTGCAATTCTGCCCCGCTTTCAAGTCCTCTTGGCAGCCTTACTTCAGTATATTTTTGGACGATAGCTGTCATTTATAACTCTGCAGGTTTGTGAATTACAGTGCCCCTGAGCTCCTTTTTTCAACTCGCTTTCTTTTGAGCTGGCCGCAACACCGCAGGATGGCTTCAGGCCCTAATCTGGTTCCGGCACGGCACGCTGAGCCTTTGGTTAATTCCTCTTTCTGGTGGGAAATGAGAGTTAAATTTGCCCGTCCAGACACCTCCAGCTAGTCTCTCATTGTTTCTCGCTATTCCTGTTCATCTTCCGCAGAAATTGCAAACTGGGCCAAACAGGAGATTAAAGGGACGGACTCTCCAAGTCAGGAGAGTGTTAGTAAAGCGTCTGGAATATTGCACCTGAGTACCAGGGTACGGAAACTGAGACATATTTGAACACGTCTCCCGATCACATGGTTGATCATACTCTAGGTTCCACATGCATGTTTTAGCTGAAGGAAGAATACCTTAAACCTGGGTAGTTGAAACCCGTGGAATGGGTACCATGCAATATGACTTCAAAGGGTCTTCATTTGCTCACCGAACCTCTCCAATCCTATCACTGCTGCGTTTATGCCCCTGTACACATGCTTGATTCTCTTTCGGAGACATAGCAATCCATAGGTTTTAAGATACTTACTAGTCAGGTACATTCTTAGGCGTTTAATATGCGGTGTTGAGTCCATTTCGTTGAGCAAGGAGTAGCTCTTGTCTATTCCATATTTGGCTTAAGGAACTTTATCTGTGCTCGTTTCAATCTCTGGTTTTATGCAGCACCCCAACTCACCTTTACCCTTAAGCAAGCATAAGTTGGTTTTCTAAATTTGAGACCCTGTTCTGTTCTGTAATTCAGTTCCTGTGTAGCCAAGTTTACATTCCGTGTATTACTGATATCTTATGATGTTTCTTTTTCTGTGTGACTTATTTCAGTTAGAATCATCATACCTGAATCCACTCATTGTGCTGCTAAGGGCCTGATGACATAGATTTCATTGCTGAGTGATATTGCTTTGTAAGTAAATACCACAACTTCTTTATCCATTTTTCACTTTCTGCGATGTTGAACTTGTACTGTAAACGAGGTTCTTGTAAACAGAGGCGTCCCAAACTTTGGGGTGGCTGTGTCTTTTTGATTTTAATTTCCCTAAGCTATAGGACCATAAGTGGAAGTGCCCTAGGCTCTGTTGCTTTGTTTTTTAGATGTTTCAGGAAACACCATACACTTCTCCCGAGTGTCTGTTGGCAATTTACATCCCGCCCATCAGCATAACAAGGCTCCCAGTTCTCCATGGCCTGTCCTGCCTTTCTGGATTTTACACTTTTTTCAGATGGCCCTTTTGACCGGGGGGAAGTGAGACTTCATTGTAGTGCAGATTTCCTTTGCAAGCTTGCTTGGTTGGCCAAAAAGGGCGTATGCGTTTTTTCCTGAATATATTCAGGAAAAAACGCATACGTCCTTTTTGGCCAAGTGCATCATTGTGGACGTTCTGCCTCTTTTCCTATGCTTTCAATGCAATTCCAGTCTACCTCCTGAAATCGGTTTCCTGCAATTCTGCCCTGTTTTCAAGTCCTCTTGGCAGCCTTACTTCAGTATATTTTTGGACGATAGCTGTCATTTATAACTCTGCAGGTTTGTGAATTACAGTGCCCCTGAGCTCCTTTCTTCAACTCGCTTTCTTGTGACCTGGCCGCAACACCGCAGGATGGCTTCAGGCCCTAATCTGGTTCCGGCACGGCACGCTGAGCCCTTGGTTAATTCCTCTTCCTGGTGGGAAATGAGAGTTAAATTTGCCCGTCCAGACACCTCCAGCTAGTCTCTCATTGGTTCTCGCTATTCCTGTTCATCTTCCGCAGAAATTGCAAACTGGGCCAAACAGGAGATTAAAGGGACGGACTCTGCAAGTCAGGAGAGTGTTAGTAAAGCGTCTGGAATGTTGCACCCGAGTACCAGGGTACGAAAACTGAGACATATTTGAACACGTCTCCCGATCACATGGTTGATCATACTCTAGGTTCCACATGCATGTTTTAGCTGAAGGAAGAATACCTTAAACCTGGGTAGTTGAAACCCGTGGAATGGGTACCATGCAATATGACTTCAAAGGGTCTTCATTTGCTCACCGAACCTCTCCAATCCTATCACTGCTGCGTTTATGCCCCTGTACACATGCTTGATTCTCTTTCGGAGACATAGCAATCCATAGGTTTTAAGATACTTACTAGTCAGGTACATTCTTAGGCGTTTAATATGCGGTGTTGAGTCCATTTCGTTGAGCAAGGAGTAGCTCTTGTCTATTCCATATTTGGCTTAAGGAACTTTATCTGTGCTCGTTTCAATCTCTGGTTTTATGCAGCACCCCAACTCACCTTTACCCTTAAGCAAGCATAAGTTGGTTTTCTAAATTTGAGACCCTGTTCTGTTCTGTAATTCAGTTCCTGTGTAGCCAAGTTTACATTCCGTGTATTACTGATATCTTATGATGTTTCTTTTTCTGTGTGACTTATTTCAGTTAGAATCATCGTACCTGAATCCACTCATTATGCTGCTGTGGTCCTGATGACATAGATTTCATTGCTGAGTGATATTGCTTTGTAAGTAAATACCACAACTTCTTTATCCATTTTTCACTTTCTGCGATGTTGAACTTGTACGGTAAACGAGGTTCTTGTAAACAGAGGCGTCCCAAACTTTGGGGTGGCTGTGTCTTTTTGATTTTAATTTCCCTAAGCTATAGGACCATAAGTGGAAGTGCCCTAGGCTCTGTTGCTTTGTTTTTTAGATGTTTCAGGAAACACCATACACTTCTCCCGAGTGTCTGTTGGCAATTTACATCCCGCCCATCAGCATAACAAGGCTCCCAGTTCTCCATGGCCTGTCCTGCCTTTCTGGATTTTACACTTTTTTCAGATGGCCCTTTTGACCGGGGGGAAGTGAGACTTCATTGTAGTGCAGATTTCCTTTGCAAGCTTGCTTGGTTGGCCAAAAAGGGCGTATGCATTTTTTCCTGAATATATTCAGGAAAAAACGCATACGCCCTTTTTGACCAAGTGCATCATTGTGGACGTTCTGCCTCTTTTCCTATGCTTTCAATGCAATTCCAGTCTACCTCCTGAAATCAGTTTCCTGCAATTCTGCCCCGCTTTCGAGTCCTCTTGGCAGCCTTACTTCAGTATATTTTTGGACGATAGCTGTCATTTATAACTCTGCAGGTTTGTGAATTACAGTGCCCCTGAGCTCCTTTCTTCAACTCGCTTTCTTGTGACCTGGCCGCAACACCGCAGGATGGCTTCAGGCCCTAATCTGGTTCCGGCACGGCACGCTGAGCCTTTGGTTAATTCCTCTTCCTTGTGGAAATGAGAGTTAAATTTGCCCGTCCAGACACCTCCAGCTAGTCTCTCATTGGTTCTCGCTATTCCTGTTCATCTTCCGCAGAAATTGCAAACTGGGCCAAACAGGAGATTAAAGGGACGGACTCTCCAAGTCGGGAGAGTGTTAGTAAAGCGTGTGGAATGTTGCACCCGAGTACCAGGGTACGAAAACTGAGACATATTTGAACACGTCTCCCGATCACATGGTTGATCATACTCTAGGTTCCACATGCATGTTTTAGCTGAAGGAAGAATACCTTAAACCTGGGTAGTTGAAACCCGTGGAATGGGTACCATGCAATATGACTTCAAAGGGTCTTCATTTGCTCACCGAACCTCTCCCATCCTATCACTGCTGCGTTTATGCCCCTGTACACATGCTTGATTCTCTTTCGGAGACATAGCAATCCATAGGTTTTAAGATACTTACTAGTCAGGTACATTCTTAGGCGTTTAATATGCGGTGTTGAGTCCATTTCATTGAGCAAGGAGTAGCTCTTGTCTATTCCATATTTGGCTTAAGGAACTTTATCTGTGCTCGTTTCAATCTCTGGTTTTATGCAGCACCCCAACTCACCTTTACCCTTAAGCAAGCATAAGTTGGTTTTCTAAATTTGAGACCCTGTTCTGTTCTGTAATTCAGTTCCTGTGTAGCCAAGTTTACATTCCGTGTATTACTGATATCTTATGATGTTTCTTTTTCTGTGTGACTTATTTCAGTTAGAATCATCATATCTGAATCCACTCATTGTGCTGCTAAGTGCCTGATGACATAGATTTCATTGCTGAGTGATATTGCTTTGTAAGTAAATACCACACCTTCTTTATCCATTTTTCACTTTCTGCGATGTTGAACTTGTACTGTAAACGAGGTTCTTGTAAACAGAGGCGTCCCAAACTTTGGGGTGGCTGTGTCTTTTTGATTTTAATTTCCCTAAGCTATAGGACCATAAATGGAAGTGCCCTAGGCTCTGTTGCTTTGTTTTTTAGATGTTTCAGGAAACACCATACACTTCTCCCGAGTGTCTGTTGGCAATTTACATCCCGCCCATCAGCATAACAAGGCTCCCAGTTCTCCATGGCCTGTCCTGCCTTTCTGGATTTTACACTTTTTTCAGATGGCCCTTTTGACCGGGGGGAAGTGAGACTTCATTGTAGTGCAGATTTCCTTTGCAAGCTTGCTTGGTTGGCCAAAAAGGGCGTATGCGTTTTTTCCTGAATATATTCAGGAAAAAACGCATACGCCCTTTTTGGCCAAGTGCATCATTGTGGACGTTCTGCCTCTTTTCCTATGCTTTCAATGCAATTCCAGTCTACCTCCTGAAATCGGTTTCCTGCAATTCTGCCCCGCTTTCAAGTCCTCTTGGCAGCCTTACTTCAGTATATTTTTGGACGATAGCTGTCATTTATAACTCTGCAGGTTTGTGAATTACAGTGCCCCTGAGCTCCTTTCTTCAACTCGTTTTCTTGTGAGCTGGCCGCAACACCGCAGGATGGCTTCAGGCCCTAATCTGGTTCCGGCACGGCACGCTGAGCCTTTGGTTATTTCCTCTTCCTGGTGGGAAATGAGAGTTAAATTTGCCCGTCCAGACACCTCCAGCTAGTCTCTCATTGGTTCTCCCTATTCCTGTTCATCTTCCGCAGAAATTGCAAACTGGGCCAAACAGGAGGTTAAAGGCGCTGACTCTCCAAGTGGGGAGAGTGTTAGTAAAGCGTCTGGAATGTTGCACGCGAGTACCAGGGTACGAAAACTGAGACATATTTGAACACGTCTCCCGTTCACACGGTTGATCATACTCTGGGTTCCACATGCATGTTTTAGCTGAAGGAAGAATACCTTAAACCTGGAGAGTTGAGACCCGTGGAATGGGTACCATGCAATATGACTTCAAGGGGTCTTCATTTGCTCACCGAACCTCTCCAATCCTATCACTGCTGCGTTTATGCCCCTGTACACACGCTTGATTCTCTTTTGGAGACATAGCAATCCATAGGTTTTAAGATACTTACTAGTCAGGTACATTCTTAGGCGTTTAATATGGGGTGTCGAGTCCATTTCGTTGAGCAAGGAGTAGCTCTTGTCTAGTCCATATTTGGCTTAAGGAACTTTATCTGTGCTCATTTCAATCTCTGGTTTTATGCAGCACCCCAACTCACCTTTCCCCTTAAGCAAGCATAAGTTGGTTTTCTAAATTTGAGACCCTGTTCTGTTTTGGAATTCAGTTCCTGTGTAGCCAAGTTTACATTCCGTGTATTAGTGATATCTTATGATGTTTCTTTTTCTGTGTGACTTATTTCAGTGAGAATCATCGTACCTGAATCCACTCATTATGCTGCTACGGGCCTGATGACATAGATTTCATTGCTGAGTGATACTGCATTGTACGTAAGTACCACAAGTTCTTTATCCATTTTTCACTTTCTGTGATATTGAACTTGTACGGTAAACGAGGTTCTTGTAAACAGAGGCGTCCCAAACTTTGGGGTGGCTGTGTCTTTTTGATTTTAATTTCCCTAAGCTATAGGACCATAAGTGGAAGTGCCCTAGGCTCTGTTGTTTTGTTTTTTAGATGTTTCAGGAAACACCATACACTTCTCCCGAGTGTCTGTTGGCAATTTACATCCCGCCCATCAGCATAACAAGGCTCCCAGTTCTCCATGGCCTGTCCTGCCTTTCTGGATTTTACACTTTTTTCAGATGGCCCTTTTGACCGGGGGGAAGTGAGACTTCATTGTAGTGCAGATTTCCTTTGCAAGCTTGCTTGGTTGGCCAAAAAGGGCGTATGCGTTTTTTCCTGAATATATTCAGGAAAAAACGCATACGCCCTTTTTGGCCAAGTGCATCATTGTGGACGTTCTGCCTCTTTTCCTATGCTTTCAAAGCAATTCCAGTCTACCTCCTGAAATCGGTTTCCTGCAATTCTGCCCCGCTTTCAAGTCCTCTTGGCAGCCTTACTTCAGTATATTTTTGGACGATAGCTGTCATTTATAACTCTGCAGGTTTGTGAATTACAGTGCCCCTGAGCTCCTTTCTTCAACTCGCTTTCTTTTGAGCTGGCCGCAACACCGCAGGATGGCTTCAGGCCCTAATCTGGTTCCGGCCCGGCACGCTGAGCCTTTGGTTAATTCCTCTTCCTGGTGGGAAATGAGAGTTAAATTTGCCCGTCCAGACACCTCCAGCTAGTCTCTCATTGGTGTTCCCTATTCCTGTTCATCTTCCGCAGAAATTGCAAACTGGGCCAAACAGGAGGTTAAAGGCGCTGACTCTCCAAGTGGGGAGAGTGTTAGTAAAGCATCTGGAATGTTGCACCCGAGTACCAGGGGAGGAAAACTGAGACATATTTGAACACGTCTCCCGTTCACATGGTTGATCATACTCTGGGTTCCACATGCATGTTTTAGCTGAAGGAAGAATACCTTAAACCTGGAGAGTTGAGACCCGTGGAATGGGTACCATGCAATATGACTTCAAAGGGTCTTCATTTGCTCACCGAACCTCTCCAATCCTATCACTGCTGCGTTTATGCCCCTGTACACACGCTTGATTCTCTTTTGGAGACATAGCAATCCATAGGTTTTAAGATACTTACTAGTCAGGTACATTCTTAGGCGTTTAATATGGGGTGTTGAGTCCATTTCGTTGAGCAAGGAGTAGCTCTTGTCTATTCCATATTTGGCTTAAGGAACTTTATCTGAGCTCGTTTCAATCTCTGGTTTTATGCAGCACCCCAACTCACCTTTCCCCTTAAGCAAGCATAAGTTGGTTTTCTAAATTTGAGACCCTGTTCTGTTCTGTAATTCAGTTCCTGTGTAGCCAAGTTTACATTCCGTGTATTACTGATATCTTATGATGTTTCTTTTTCTGTGTGACTTATTTCAGTTAGAATCATCGTACCTGAATCCACTCATTATGCTGCTGTGGTCCTGATGACATAGATTTCATTGCTGAGTGATATTGCTTTGTAAGTAAATACCACAACTTCTTTATCCATTTTTCACTTTCTGCGATGTTGAACTTGTACGGTAAACGAGGTTCTTGTAAACAGAGGCGTCCCAAACTTTGGGGTGGCTGTGTCTTTTTGATTTTAATTTCCCTAAGCTATAGGACCATAAGTGGAAGTGCCCTAGGCTCTGTTGCTTTGTTTTTTAGATGTTTCAGGAAACACCATACACTTCTCCCGAGTGTCTGTTGGCAATTTACATCCCGCCCATCAGCATAACAAGGCTCCCAGTTCTCCATGGCCTGTCCTGCCTTTCTGGATTTTACACTTTTTTCAGATGGCCCTTTTGACCGGGGGGAAGTGAGACTTCATTGTAGTGCAGATTTCCTTTGCAAGCTTGCTTGGTTGGCCAAAAAGGGCGTATGCGTTTTTTCCTGAATATATTCAGGAAAAAACGCATACGCCCTTTTTGGCCAAGTGCATCATTGTGGACGTTCTGCCTCTTTTCCTATGCTTTCAATGCAATTCCAGTCTACCTCCTGAAATCGGTTTCCTGCAATTCTGCCCCGCTTTCAAGTCCTCTTGGCAGCCTTACTTCAGTATATTTTTGGACGATAGCTGTCATTTATAACTCTGCAGGTTTGTGAATTACAGTGCCCCTGAGCTCCTTTCTTCAACTCGCTTTCTTTTGAGCTGGCCGCAACACCGCAGGATGGCTTCAGGCCCTAATCTGGTTCCGGCACGGCACGCTGAGCCTTTGGTTATTTCCTCTTCCTGGTGGGAAATGAGAGTTAAATTTGCCCGTCCAGACACCTCCAGCTAGTCTCTCATTGGTTCTCCCTATTCCTGTTCATCTTCCGCAGAAATTGCAAACTGGGCCAAACAGGAGGTTAAAGGCGCTGACTCTCCAAGTGGGGAGAGTGTTAGTAAAGCGTCTGGAATGTTGCACGCGAGTACCAGGGTACGAAAACTGAGACATATTTGAACACGTCTCCCGTTCACACGGTTGATCATACTCTGGGTTCCACATGCATGTTTTAGCTGAAGGAAGAATACCTTAAACCTGGAGAGTTGAGACCCGTGGAATGGGTACCATGCAATATGACTTCAAGGGGTCTTCATTTGCTCACCGAACCTCTCCAATCCTATCACTGCTGCGTTTATGCCCCTGTACACACGCTTGATTCTCTTTTGGAGACATAGCAATCCATAGGTTTTAAGATACTTACTAGTCAGGTACATTCTTAGGCGTTTAATATGGGGTGTCGAGTCCATTTCGTTGAGCAAGGAGTAGCTCTTGTCTAGTCCATATTTGGCTTAAGGAACTTTATCTGTGCTCATTTCAATCTCTGGTTTTATGCAGCACCCCAACTCACCTTTCCCCTTAAGCAAGCATAAGTTGGTTTTCTAAATTTGAGACCCTGTTCTGTTTTGGAATTCAGTTCCTGTGTAGCCAAGTTTACATTCCGTGTATTAGTGATATCTTATGATGTTTCTTTTTCTGTGTGACTTATTTCAGTGAGAATCATCGTACCTGAATCCACTCATTATGCTGCTACGGGCCTGATGACATAGATTTCATTGCTGAGTGATACTGCATTGTACGTAAGTACCACAAGTTCTTTATCCATTTTTCACTTTCTGTGATATTGAACTTGTACGGTAAACGAGGTTCTTGTAAACAGAGGCGTCCCAAACTTTGGGGTGGCTGTGTCTTTTTGATTTTAATTTCCCTAAGCTATAGGACCATAAGTGGAAGTGCCCTAGGCTCTGTTGTTTTGTTTTTTAGATGTTTCAGGAAACACCATACACTTCTCCCGAGTGTCTGTTGGCAATTTACATCCCGCCCATCAGCATAACAAGGCTCCCAGTTCTCCATGGCCTGTCCTGCCTTTCTGGATTTTACACTTTTTTCAGATGGCCCTTTTGACCGGGGGGAAGTGAGACTTCATTGTAGTGCAGATTTCCTTTGCAAGCTTGCTTGGTTGGCCAAAAAGGGCGTATGCGTTTTTTCCTGAATATATTCAGGAAAAAACGCATACGCCCTTTTTGGCCAAGTGCATCATTGTGGACGTTCTGCCTCTTTTCCTATGCTTTCAAAGCAATTCCAGTCTACCTCCTGAAATCGGTTTCCTGCAATTCTGCCCCGCTTTCAAGTCCTCTTGGCAGCCTTACTTCAGTATATTTTTGGACGATAGCTGTCATTTATAACTCTGCAGGTTTGTGAATTACAGTGCCCCTGAGCTCCTTTCTTCAACTCGCTTTCTTTTGAGCTGGCCGCAACACCGCAGGATGGCTTCAGGCCCTAATCTGGTTCCGGCCCGGCACGCTGAGCCTTTGGTTAATTCCTCTTCCTGGTGGGAAATGAGAGTTAAATTTGCCCGTCCAGACACCTCCAGCTAGTCTCTCATTGGTGTTCCCTATTCCTGTTCATCTTCCGCAGAAATTGCAAACTGGGCCAAACAGGAGGTTAAAGGCGCTGACTCTCCAAGTGGGGAGAGTGTTAGTAAAGCATCTGGAATGTTGCACCCGAGTACCAGGGGAGGAAAACTGAGACATATTTGAACACGTCTCCCGTTCACATGGTTGATCATACTCTGGGTTCCACATGCATGTTTTAGCTGAAGGAAGAATACCTTAAACCTGGAGAGTTGAGACCCGTGGAATGGGTACCATGCAATATGACTTCAAAGGGTCTTCATTTGCTCACCGAACCTCTCCAATCCTATCACTGCTGCGTTTATGCCCCTGTACACACGCTTGATTCTCTTTTGGAGACATAGCAATCCATAGGTTTTAAGATACTTACTAGTCAGGTACATTCTTAGGCGTTTAATATGGGGTGTTGAGTCCATTTCGTTGAGCAAGGAGTAGCTCTTGTCTATTCCATATTTGGCTTAAGGAACTTTATCTGAGCTCGTTTCAATCTCTGGTTTTATGCAGCACCCCAACTCACCTTTCCCCTTAAGCAAGCATAAGTTGGTTTTCTAAATTTGAGACCCTGTTCTGTTCTGTAATTCAGTTCCTGTGTAGCCAAGTTTACATTCCGTGTATTACTGATATCTTATGATGTTTCTTTTTCTGTGTGACTTATTTCAGTTAGAATCATCGTACCTGAATCCACTCATTATGCTGCTGTGGTCCTGATGACATAGATTTCATTGCTGAGTGATATTGCTTTGTAAGTAAATACCACAACTTCTTTATCCATTTTTCACTTTCTGCGATGTTGAACTTGTACGGTAAACGAGGTTCTTGTAAACAGAGGCGTCCCAAACTTTGGGGTGGCTGTGTCTTTTTGATTTTAATTTCCCTAAGCTATAGGACCATAAGTGGAAGTGCCCTAGGCTCTGTTGCTTTGTTTTTTAGATGTTTCAGGAAACACCATACACTTCTCCCGAGTGTCTGTTGGCAATTTACATCCCGCCCATCAGCATAACAAGGCTCCCAGTTCTCCATGGCCTGTCCTGCCTTTCTGGATTTTACACTTTTTTCAGATGGCCCTTTTGACCGGGGGGAAGTGAGACTTCATTGTAGTGCAGATTTCCTTTGCAAGCTTGCTTGGTTGGCCAAAAAGGGCGTATGCGTTTTTTCCTGAATATATTCAGGAAAAAACGCATACGCCCTTTTTGGCCAAGTGCATCATTGTGGACGTTCTGCCTCTTTTCCTATGCTTTCAATGCAATTCCAGTCTACCTCCTGAAATCGGTTTCCTGCAATTCTGCCCCGCTTTCAAGTCCTCTTGGCAGCCTTACTTCAGTATATTTTTGGACGATAGCTGTCATTTATAACTCTGCAGGTTTGTGAATTACAGTGCCCCTGAGCTCCTTTCTTCAACTCGCTTTCTTTTGAGCTGGCCGCAACACCGCAGGATGGCTTCAGGCCCTAATCTGGTTCCGGCACGGCACGCTGAGCCTTTGGTTATTTCCTCTTCCTGGTGGGAAATGAGAGTTAAATTTGCCCGTCCAGACACCTCCAGCTAGTCTCTCATTGGTTCTCCCTATTCCTGTTCATCTTCCGCAGAAATTGCAAACTGGGCCAAACAGGAGGTTAAAGGCGCTGACTCTCCAAGTGGGGAGAGTGTTAGTAAAGCGTCTGGAATGTTGCACGCGAGTACCAGGGTACGAAAACTGAGACATATTTGAACACGTCTCCCGTTCACACGGTTGATCATACTCTGGGTTCCACATGCATGTTTTAGCTGAAGGAAGAATACCTTAAACCTGGAGAGTTGAGACCCGTGGAATGGGTACCATGCAATATGACTTCAAGGGGTCTTCATTTGCTCACCGAACCTCTCCAATCCTATCACTGCTGCGTTTATGCCCCTGTACACACGCTTGATTCTCTTTTGGAGACATAGCAATCCATAGGTTTTAAGATACTTACTAGTCAGGTACATTCTTAGGCGTTTAATATGGGGTGTCGAGTCCATTTCGTTGAGCAAGGAGTAGCTCTTGTCTAGTCCATATTTGGCTTAAGGAACTTTATCTGTGCTCATTTCAATCTCTGGTTTTATGCAGCACCCCAACTCACCTTTCCCCTTAAGCAAGCATAAGTTGGTTTTCTAAATTTGAGACCCTGTTCTGTTTTGGAATTCAGTTCCTGTGTAGCCAAGTTTACATTCCGTGTATTAGTGATATCTTATGATGTTTCTTTTTCTGTGTGACTTATTTCAGTGAGAATCATCGTACCTGAATCCACTCATTATGCTGCTACGGGCCTGATGACATAGATTTCATTGCTGAGTGATACTGCATTGTACGTAAGTACCACAAGTTCTTTATCCATTTTTCACTTTCTGTGATATTGAACTTGTACGGTAAACGAGGTTCTTGTAAACAGAGGCGTCCCAAACTTTGGGGTGGCTGTGTCTTTTTGATTTTAATTTCCCTAAGCTATAGGACCATAAGTGGAAGTGCCCTAGGCTCTGTTGTTTTGTTTTTTAGATGTTTCAGGAAACACCATACACTTCTCCCGAGTGTCTGTTGGCAATTTACATCCCGCCCATCAGCATAACAAGGCTCCCAGTTCTCCATGGCCTGTCCTGCCTTTCTGGATTTTACACTTTTTTCAGATGGCCCTTTTGACCGGGGGGAAGTGAGACTTCATTGTAGTGCAGATTTCCTTTGCAAGCTTGCTTGGTTGGCCAAAAAGGGCGTATGCGTTTTTTCCTGAATATATTCAGGAAAAAACGCATACGCCCTTTTTGGCCAAGTGCATCATTGTGGACGTTCTGCCTCTTTTCCTATGCTTTCAAAGCAATTCCAGTCTACCTCCTGAAATCGGTTTCCTGCAATTCTGCCCCGCTTTCAAGTCCTCTTGGCAGCCTTACTTCAGTATATTTTTGGACGATAGCTGTCATTTATAACTCTGCAGGTTTGTGAATTACAGTGCCCCTGAGCTCCTTTCTTCAACTCGCTTTCTTTTGAGCTGGCCGCAACACCGCAGGATGGCTTCAGGCCCTAATCTGGTTCCGGCCCGGCACGCTGAGCCTTTGGTTAATTCCTCTTCCTGGTGGGAAATGAGAGTTAAATTTGCCCGTCCAGACACCTCCAGCTAGTCTCTCATTGGTGTTCCCTATTCCTGTTCATCTTCCGCAGAAATTGCAAACTGGGCCAAACAGGAGGTTAAAGGCGCTGACTCTCCAAGTGGGGAGAGTGTTAGTAAAGCATCTGGAATGTTGCACCCGAGTACCAGGGGAGGAAAACTGAGACATATTTGAACACGTCTCCCGTTCACATGGTTGATCATACTCTGGGTTCCACATGCATGTTTTAGCTGAAGGAAGAATACCTTAAACCTGGAGAGTTGAGACCCGTGGAATGGGTACCATGCAATATGACTTCAAAGGGTCTTCATTTGCTCACCGAACCTCTCCAATCCTATCACTGCTGCGTTTATGCCCCTGTACACACGCTTGATTCTCTTTTGGAGACATAGCAATCCATAGGTTTTAAGATACTTACTAGTCAGGTACATTCTTAGGCGTTTAATATGGGGTGTTGAGTCCATTTCGTTGAGCAAGGAGTAGCTCTTGTCTATTCCATATTTGGCTTAAGGAACTTTATCTGAGCTCGTTTCAATCTCTGGTTTTATGCAGCACCCCAACTCACCTTTCCCCTTAAGCAAGCATAAGTTGGTTTTCTAAATTTGAGACCCTGTTCTGTTCTGTAATTCAGTTCCTGTGTAGCCAAGTTTACATTCCGTGTATTACTGATATCTTATGATGTTTCTTTTTCTGTGTGACTTATTTCAGTTAGAATCATCGTACCTGAATCCACTCATTATGCTGCTGTGGTCCTGATGACATAGATTTCATTGCTGAGTGATATTGCTTTGTAAGTAAATACCACAACTTCTTTATCCATTTTTCACTTTCTGCGATGTTGAACTTGTACGGTAAACGAGGTTCTTGTAAACAGAGGCGTCCCAAACTTTGGGGTGGCTGTGTCTTTTTGATTTTAATTTCCCTAAGCTATAGGACCATAAGTGGAAGTGCCCTAGGCTCTGTTGCTTTGTTTTTTAGATGTTTCAGGAAACACCATACACTTCTCCCGAGTGTCTGTTGGCAATTTACATCCCGCCCATCAGCATAACAAGGCTCCCAGTTCTCCATGGCCTGTCCTGCCTTTCTGGATTTTACACTTTTTTCAGATGGCCCTTTTGACCGGGGGGAAGTGAGACTTCATTGTAGTGCAGATTTCCTTTGCAAGCTTGCTTGGTTGGCCAAAAAGGGCGTATGCGTTTTTTCCTGAATATATTCAGGAAAAAACGCATACGCCCTTTTTGGCCAAGTGCATCATTGTGGACGTTCTGCCTCTTTTCCTATGCTTTCAATGCAATTCCAGTCTACCTCCTGAAATCGGTTTCCTGCAATTCTGCCCCGCTTTCAAGTCCTCTTGGCAGCCTTACTTCAGTATATTTTTGGACGATAGCTGTCATTTATAACTCTGCAGGTTTGTGAATTACAGTGCCCCTGAGCTCCTTTCTTCAACTCGCTTTCTTTTGAGCTGGCCGCAACACCGCAGGATGGCTTCAGGCCCTAATCTGGTTCCGGCACGGCACGCTGAGCCTTTGGTTATTTCCTCTTCCTGGTGGGAAATGAGAGTTAAATTTGCCCGTCCAGACACCTCCAGCTAGTCTCTCATTGGTGTTCCCTATTCCTGTTCATCTTCCGCAGAAATTGCAAACTGGGCCAAACAGGAGGTTAAAGGCGCTGACTCTCCAAGTGGGGAGAGTGTTAGTAAAGCATCTGGAATGTTGCACCCGAGTACCAGGGGAGGAAAACTGAGACATATTTGAACACGTCTCCCGTTCACATGGTTGATCATACTCTGGGTTCCACATGCATGTTTTAGCTGAAGGAAGAATACCTTAAACCTGGAGAGTTGAGACCCGTGGAATGGGTACCATGCAATATGACTTCAAAGGGTCTTCATTTGCTCACCGAACCTCTCCAATCCTATCACTGCTGCGTTTATGCCCCTGTACACACGCTTGATTCTCTTTTGGAGACATAGCAATCCATAGGTTTTAAGATACTTACTAGTCAGGTACATTCTTAGGCGTTTAATATGGGGTGTCGAGTCCATTTCGTTGAGCAAGGAGTAGCTCTTGTCTAGTCCATATTTGGCTTAAGGAACTTTATCTGTGCTCATTTCAATCTCTGGTTTTATGCAGCACCCCAACTCACCTTTCCGCTTAAGCAAGCATAAGTTGGTTTTCTAAATTTGAGACCCTGTTCTGTTTTGGAATTCAGTTCCTGTGTAGCCAAGTTTACATTCCGTGTATTAGTGATATCTTATGATGTTTCTTTTTCTGTGTGACTTATTTCAGTGAGAATCATCGTACCTGAATCCACTCATTATGCTGCTACGGGCCTGATGACATAGATTTCATTGCTGAGTGATACTGCATTGTACGTAAGTACCACAAGTTCTTTATCCATTTTTCACTTTCTGCGATGTTGAACTTGTACGGTAAACGAGGTTCTTGTAAACAGAGGCGTCCCAAACTTTGGGGTGGCTGTGTCTTTTTGATTTTAATTTCCCTAAGCTATAGGACCATAAGTGGAAGTGCCCTAGGCTCTGTTGCTTTGTTTTTTAGATGTTTCAGGAAACACCATACACTTCTCCCGAGTGTCTGTTGGCAATTTACATCCCGCCCATCAGCATAACAAGGCTCCCAGTTCTCCATGGCCTGTCCTGCCTTTCTGGATTTTACACTTTTTTCAGATGGCCCTTTTGACCGGGGGGAAGTGAGACTTCATTGTAGTGCAGATTTCCTTTGCAAGCTTGCTTGGTTGGCCAAAAAGGGCGTATGCGTTTTTTCCTGAATATATTCAGGAAAAAACGCATACGCCCTTTTTGGCCAAGTGCATCATTGTGGACGTTCTGCCTCTTTTCCTATGCTTTCAAAGCAATTCCAGTCTACCTCCTGAAATCGGTTTCCTGCAATTCTGCCCCGCTTTCAAGTCCTCTTGGCAGCCTTACTTCAGTATATTTTTGGACGATAGCTGTCATTTATAACTCTGCAGGTTTGTGAATTACAGTGCCCCTGAGCTCCTTTCTTCAACTCGCTTTCTTTTGAGCTGGCCGCAACACCGCAGGATGGCTTCAGGCCCTAATCTGGTTCCGGCCCGGCACGCTGAGCCTTTGGTTAATTCCTCTTCCTGGTGGGAAATGAGAGTTAAATTTGCCCGTCCAGACACCTCCAGCTAGTCTCTCATTGGTGTTCCCTATTTCTGTTCATCTTCCGCAGAAATTGCAAACTGGGCCAAACAGGAGGTTAAAGGCGCTGACTCTCCAAGTGGGGAGAGTGTTAGTAAAGCATCTGGAATGTTGCACCCGAGTACCAGGGGAGGAAAACTGAGACATATTTGAACACGTCTCCCGTTCACATGGTTGATCATACTCTGGGTTCCACATGCATGTTTTAGCTGAAGGAAGAATACCTTAAACCTGGAGAGTTGAGACCCGTGGAATGGGTACCATGCAATATGACTTCAAAGGGTCTTCATTTGCTCACCGAACCTCTCCAATCCTATCACTGCTGCGTTTATGCCCCTGTACACACGCTTGATTCTCTTTTGGAGACATAGCAATCCATAGGTTTTAAGATACTTACTAGTCAGGTACATTCTTAGGCGTTTAATATGGGGTGTTGAGTCCATTTCGTTGAGCAAGGAGTAGCTCTTGTCTATTCCATATTTGGCTTAAGGAACTTTATCTGTGCTCGTTTCAATCTCTGGTTTTATGCAGCACCCCAACTCACCTTTCCCCTTAAGCAAGCATAAGTTGGTTTTCTAAATTTGAGACCCTGTTCTGTTCTGTAATTCAGTTCCTGTGTAGCCAAGTTTACATTCCGTGTATTACTGATATCTTATGATGTTTCTTTTTCTGTGTGACTTATTTCAGTTAGAATCATCGTACCTGAATCCACTCATTATGCTGCTACGGGCCTGATGACATAGATTTCATTGCTGAGTGATATTGCTTTGTAAGTAAATACCACAAATTCTTTATCCATTTTTCACTTTCTGCAATGTTGAACTTGTACGGTAAACGAGGTTCTTGTAAACAGAGGCGTCCCAAACTTTGGGGTGGCTGTGTCTTTTTGATTTTAATTTCCCTAAGCTATAGGACCATAAGTGGAAGTGCCCTAGGCTCTGTTGCTTTGTTTTTTAGATGTTTCAGGAAACACCATACACTTCTCCCGAGTGTCTGTTGGCAATTTACATCCCGCCCATCAGCATAAGAAGGCTCCCAGTTCTCCATGGCCTGTCCTGCCTTTCTGGATTTTACACTTTTTTCAGATGGCCCTTTTGACCGGGGGGAAGTGAGACTTCATTGTAGTGCAGATTTCCTTTGCAAGCTTGCTTGGTTGGCCAAAAAGGGCGTATGCGTTTTTTCCTGAATATATTCAGGAAAAAACGCATACGCCCTTTTTGGCCAAGTGCATCATTGTGGACGTTCTGCCTCTTTTCCTATGCTTTCAATGCAATTCCAGTCTACCTCCTGAAATCGGTTTCCTGCAATTCTGCCCCGCTTTCGAGTCCTCTTGGCAGCCTTACTTCAGTATATTTTTGGACGATAGCTGTCATTTATAACTCTGCAGGTTTGTGAATTACAGTGCCCCTGAGCTCCTTTCTTCAACTCGCTTTCTTTTGAGCTGGCCGCAACACCGCAGGATGGCTTCAGGCCCTAATCTGGTTCCGGCACGGCACGCTGAGCCTTTGGTTATTTCCTATTCCTGGTGGGAAATGAGAGTTAAATTTGCCCGTCCAGACACCTCCAGCTAGTCTCTCATTGGTTCTCGCTATTCCTGTTCATCTTCCGCAGAAATTGCAAACTGGGCCAAACAGGAGGTTAAAGGCGCTGACTCTCCAAGTGGGGAGAGTGTTAGTAAAGCGTCTGGAATGTTGCACCCGAGTACCAGGGGAGGAAAACTGAGACATATTTGAACACGTCTCCCGTTCACATGGTTGATCATACTCTGGGTTCCACATGCATGTTTTAGCTGAAGGAAGAATACCTTAAACCTGGAGAGTTGAGACCCGTGGAATGGGTACCATGCAATATGACTTCAAAGGGTCTTCATTTGCTCACCGAACCTCTCCAATCCTATCACTGCTGCGTTTATGCCCCTGTACACACGCTTGATTCTCTTTTGGAGACATAGCAATCCATAGGTTTTAAGATACTTACTAGTCAGGTACATTCTTAGGCGTTTAATATGGGGTGTTGAGTCCATTTCGTTGAGCAAGGAGTAGCTCTTGTCTATTCCATATTTGGCTTAAGGAACTTTATCTGTGCTCATTTCAATCTCTGGTTTTATGCAGCACCCCAACTCACCTTTCCCCTTAAGCAAGCATAAGTTGGTTTTCTAAATTTGAGACCCTGTTCTGTTTTGGAATTCAGTTCCTGTGTAGCCAAGTTTACATTCCGTGTATTAGTGATATCTTATGATGTTTCTTTTTCTGTGTGACTTATTTCAGTGAGAATCATCGTACCTGAATCCACTCATTATGCTGCTACGGGCCTGATGACATAGATTTCATTGCTGAGTGATACTGCATTGTACGTAAGTACCACAAGTTCTTTATCCATTTTTCACTTTCTGTGATATTGAACTTGTACGGTAAACGAGATTCTTGTAAACAGAGGCGTCCCAAACTTTGGGGTGGCTGTGTCTTTTTGATTTTAATTTCCCTAAGCTATAGGACCATAAGTGGAAGTGCCCTAGGCTCTGTTGCTTTGTTTTTTAGATGTTTCAGGAAACACCATACACTTCTCCCGAGTGTCTGTTGGCAATTTACATCCCGCCCATCAGCATAACAAGGCTCCCAGTTCTCCATGGCCTGTCCTGCCTTTCTGGATTTTACACTTTTTTCAGATGGCCCTTTTGACCGGGGGGAAGTGAGACTTCATTGTAGTGCAGATTTCCTTTGCAAGCTTGCTTGGTTGGCCAAAAAGGGCATATGCGTTTTTTCCTGAATATATTCAGGAAAAAACGCATACGCGCTTTTTGGCCAAGTGCATCATTGTGGACGTTCTGCCTCTTTTCCTATGCTTTCAAAGCAATTCCAGTCTACCTCCTGAAATCGGTTTCCTGCAATTCTGCCCCGCTTTCAAGTCCTCTTGGCAGCCTTACTTCAGTATATTTTTGGACGATAGCTGTCATTTATAACTCTTCAGGTTTGTGAATTACAGTGCCCCTGAGCTCCTTTCTTCAACTCGCTTTCTTTTGAGCTGGCCGCAACACCGCAGGATGGCTTCAGGCCCTAATCTGGTTCCGGCACGGCACGCTGAGCCTTTGGTTATTTCCTCTTCCTGGTGGGAAATGAGAGTTAAATTTGCCCGTCCAGACACCTCCAGCTAGTCTCTCATTGGTGTTCCCTATTCCTGTTCATCTTCCGCAGAAATTGCAAACTGGGCCAAACAGGAGGTTAAAGGCGCTGACTCTCCAAGTGGGGAGAGTGTTAGTAAAGCATCTGGAATGTTGCACCCGAGTACCAGGGGAGGAAAACTGAGACATATTTGAACACGTCTCCCGTTCACATGGTTGATCATACTCTGGGTTCCACATGCATGTTTTAGCTGAAGGAAGAATACCTTAAACCTGGAGAGTTGAGACCCGTGGAATGGGTACCATGCAATATGACTTCAAAGGGTCTTCATTTGCTCACCGAACCTCTCCAATCCTATCACTGCTGCGTTTATGCCCCTGTACACACGCTTGATTCTCTTTTGGAGACATAGCAATCCATAGGTTTTAAGATACTTACTAGTCAGGTACATTCTTAGGCGTTTAATATGGGGTGTCGAGTCCATTTCGTTGAGCAAGGAGTAGCTCTTGTCTAGTCCATATTTGGCTTAAGGAACTTTATCTGTGCTCATTTCAATCTCTGGTTTTATGCAGCACCCCAACTCACCTTTCCCCTTAAGCAAGCATAAGTTGGTTTTCTAAATTTGAGACCCTGTTCTGTTTTGGAATTCAGTTCCTGTGTAGCCAAGTTTACATTCCGTGTATTAGTGATATCTTATGATGTTTCTTTTTCTGTGTGACTTATTTCAGTGAGAATCATCGTACCTGAATCCACTCATTATGCTGCTACGGGCCTGATGACATAGATTTCATTGCTGAGTGATACTGCATTGTACGTAAGTACCACAAGTTCTTTATCCATTTTTCACTTTCTGCGATGTTGAACTTGTACGGTAAACGAGGTTCTTGTAAACAGAGGCGTCCCAAACTTTGGGGTGGCTGTGTCTTTTTGATTTTAATTTCCCTAAGCTATAGGACCATAAGTGGAAGTGCCCTAGGCTCTGTTGCTTTGTTTTTTAGATGTTTCAGGAAACACCATACACTTCTCCCGAGTGTCTGTTGGCAATTTACATCCCGCCCATCAGCATAACAAGGCTCCCAGTTCTCCATGGCCTGTCCTGCCTTTCTGGATTTTACACTTTTTTCAGATGGCCCTTTTGACCGGGGGGAAGTGAGACTTCATTGTAGTGCAGATTTCCTTTGCAAGCTTGCTTGGTTGGCCAAAAAGGGCGTATGCGTTTTTTCCTGAATATATTCAGGAAAAAACGCATACGCCCTTTTTGGCCAAGTGCATCATTGTGGACGTTCTGCCTCTTTTCCTATGCTTTCAAAGCAATTCCAGTCTACCTCCTGAAATCGGTTTCCTGCAATTCTGCCCCGCTTTCAAGTCCTCTTGGCAGCCTTACTTCAGTATATTTTTGGACGATAGCTGTCATTTATAACTCTGCAGGTTTGTGAATTACAGTGCCCCTGAGCTCCTTTCTTCAACTCGCTTTCTTTTGAGCTGGCCGCAACACCGCAGGATGGCTTCAGGCCCTAATCTGGTTCCGGCCCGGCACGCTGAGCCTTTGGTTAATTCCTCTTCCTGGTGGGAAATGAGAGTTAAATTTGCCCGTCCAGACACCTCCAGCTAGTCTCTCATTGGTGTTCCCTATTTCTGTTCATCTTCCGCAGAAATTGCAAACTGGGCCAAACAGGAGGTTAAAGGCGCTGACTCTCCAAGTGGGGAGAGTGTTAGTAAAGCATCTGGAATGTTGCACCCGAGTACCAGGGGAGGAAAACTGAGACATATTTGAACACGTCTCCCGTTCACATGGTTGATCATACTCTGGGTTCCACATGCATGTTTTAGCTGAAGGAAGAATACCTTAAACCTGGAGAGTTGAGACCCGTGGAATGGGTACCATGCAATATGACTTCAAAGGGTCTTCATTTGCTCACCGAACCTCTCCAATCCTATCACTGCTGCGTTTATGCCCCTGTACACACGCTTGATTCTCTTTTGGAGACATAGCAATCCATAGGTTTTAAGATACTTACTAGTCAGGTACATTCTTAGGCGTTTAATATGGGGTGTTGAGTCCATTTCGTTGAGCAAGGAGTAGCTCTTGTCTATTCCATATTTGGCTTAAGGAACTTTATCTGTGCTCGTTTCAATCTCTGGTTTTATGCAGCACCCCAACTCACCTTTCCCCTTAAGCAAGCATAAGTTGGTTTTCTAAATTTGAGACCCTGTTCTGTTCTGTAATTCAGTTCCTGTGTAGCCAAGTTTACATTCCGTGTATTACTGATATCTTATGATGTTTCTTTTTCTGTGTGACTTATTTCAGTTAGAATCATCGTACCTGAATCCACTCATTATGCTGCTACGGGCCTGATGACATAGATTTCATTGCTGAGTGATATTGCTTTGTAAGTAAATACCACAAATTCTTTATCCATTTTTCACTTTCTGCAATGTTGAACTTGTACGGTAAACGAGGTTCTTGTAAACAGAGGCGTCCCAAACTTTGGGGTGGCTGTGTCTTTTTGATTTTAATTTCCCTAAGCTATAGGACCATAAGTGGAAGTGCCCTAGGCTCTGTTGCTTTGTTTTTTAGATGTTTCAGGAAACACCATACACTTCTCCCGAGTGTCTGTTGGCAATTTACATCCCGCCCATCAGCATAAGAAGGCTCCCAGTTCTCCATGGCCTGTCCTGCCTTTCTGGATTTTACACTTTTTTCAGATGGCCCTTTTGACCGGGGGGAAGTGAGACTTCATTGTAGTGCAGATTTCCTTTGCAAGCTTGCTTGGTTGGCCAAAAAGGGCGTATGCGTTTTTTCCTGAATATATTCAGGAAAAAACGCATACGCCCTTTTTGGCCAAGTGCATCATTGTGGACGTTCTGCCTCTTTTCCTATGCTTTCAATGCAATTCCAGTCTACCTCCTGAAATCGGTTTCCTGCAATTCTGCCCCGCTTTCGAGTCCTCTTGGCAGCCTTACTTCAGTATATTTTTGGACGATAGCTGTCATTTATAACTCTGCAGGTTTGTGAATTACAGTGCCCCTGAGCTCCTTTCTTCAACTCGCTTTCTTTTGAGCTGGCCGCAACACCGCAGGATGGCTTCAGGCCCTAATCTGGTTCCGGCACGGCACGCTGAGCCTTTGGTTATTTCCTATTCCTGGTGGGAAATGAGAGTTAAATTTGCCCGTCCAGACACCTCCAGCTAGTCTCTCATTGGTTCTCGCTATTCCTGTTCATCTTCCGCAGAAATTGCAAACTGGGCCAAACAGGAGGTTAAAGGCGCTGACTCTCCAAGTGGGGAGAGTGTTAGTAAAGCGTCTGGAATGTTGCACCCGAGTACCAGGGGAGGAAAACTGAGACATATTTGAACACGTCTCCCGTTCACATGGTTGATCATACTCTGGGTTCCACATGCATGTTTTAGCTGAAGGAAGAATACCTTAAACCTGGAGAGTTGAGACCCGTGGAATGGGTACCATGCAATATGACTTCAAAGGGTCTTCATTTGCTCACCGAACCTCTCCAATCCTATCACTGCTGCGTTTATGCCCCTGTACACACGCTTGATTCTCTTTTGGAGACATAGCAATCCATAGGTTTTAAGATACTTACTAGTCAGGTACATTCTTAGGCGTTTAATATGGGGTGTTGAGTCCATTTCGTTGAGCAAGGAGTAGCTCTTGTCTATTCCATATTTGGCTTAAGGAACTTTATCTGTGCTCATTTCAATCTCTGGTTTTATGCAGCACCCCAACTCACCTTTCCCCTTAAGCAAGCATAAGTTGGTTTTCTAAATTTGAGACCCTGTTCTGTTTTGGAATTCAGTTCCTGTGTAGCCAAGTTTACATTCCGTGTATTAGTGATATCTTATGATGTTTCTTTTTCTGTGTGACTTATTTCAGTGAGAATCATCGTACCTGAATCCACTCATTATGCTGCTACGGGCCTGATGACATAGATTTCATTGCTGAGTGATACTGCATTGTACGTAAGTACCACAAGTTCTTTATCCATTTTTCACTTTCTGTGATATTGAACTTGTACGGTAAACGAGATTCTTGTAAACAGAGGCGTCCCAAACTTTGGGGTGGCTGTGTCTTTTTGATTTTAATTTCCCTAAGCTATAGGACCATAAGTGGAAGTGCCCTAGGCTCTGTTGCTTTGTTTTTTAGATGTTTCAGGAAACACCATACACTTCTCCCGAGTGTCTGTTGGCAATTTACATCCCGCCCATCAGCATAACAAGGCTCCCAGTTCTCCATGGCCTGTCCTGCCTTTCTGGATTTTACACTTTTTTCAGATGGCCCTTTTGACCGGGGGGAAGTGAGACTTCATTGTAGTGCAGATTTCCTTTGCAAGCTTGCTTGGTTGGCCAAAAAGGGCATATGCGTTTTTTCCTGAATATATTCAGGAAAAAACGCATACGCGCTTTTTGGCCAAGTGCATCATTGTGGACGTTCTGCCTCTTTTCCTATGCTTTCAAAGCAATTCCAGTCTACCTCCTGAAATCGGTTTCCTGCAATTCTGCCCCGCTTTCAAGTCCTCTTGGCAGCCTTACTTCAGTATATTTTTGGACGATAGCTGTCATTTATAACTCTTCAGGTTTGTGAATTACAGTGCCCCTGAGCTCCTTTCTTCAACTCGCTTTCTTTTGAGCTGGCCGCAACACCGCAGGATGGCTTCAGGCCCTAATCTGGTTCCGGCACGGCACGCTGAGCCTTTGGTTAATTCCTCTTCCTGGTGGGAAATGAGAGTTAAATATGCCCGTCCAGACACCTCCAGCTAGTCTCTCATTGGTGTTCCCTATTCCTGTTCATCTTCCGCAGAAATTGCAAACTGGGCCAAACAGGAGGTTAAAGGCGCTGACTCTCCAAGTGGGGAGAGTGTTAGTAAAGCATCTGGAATGTTGCACCCGAGTACCAGGGGAGGAAAACTGAGACATATTTGAACACGTCTCCCGTTCACATGGTTGATCATACTCTGGGTTCCACATGCATGTTTTAGCTGAAGGAAGAATACCTTAAACCTGGAGAGTTGAGACCCGTGGAATGGGTACCATGCAATATGACTTCAAAGGGTCTTCATTTGCTCACCGAACCTCTCCAATCCTATCACTGCTGCGTTTATGCCCCTGTACACACGCTTGATTCTCTTTTGGAGACATAGCAATCCATAGGTTTTAAGATACTTACTAGTCAGGTACATTCTTAGGCGTTTAATATGGGGTGTTGAGTCCATTTCGTTGAGCAAGGAGTAGCTCTTGTCTATTCCATATTTGGCTTAAGGAACTTTATCTGTGCTCGTTTCAATCTCTGGTTTTATGCAGCACCCCAACTCACCTTTCCCCTTAAGCAAGCATAAGTTGGTTTTCTAAATTTGAGACCCTGTTCTGTTCTGTAATTCAGTTCCTGTGTAGCCAAGTTTACATTCCGTGTATTACTGATATCTTATGATGTTTCTTTTTCTGTGTGACTTATTTCAGTTAGAATCATCGTACCTGAATCCACTCATTATGCTGCTGTGGTCCTGATGACATAGATTTCATTGCTGAGTGATATTGCTTTGTAAGTAAATACCACAACTTCTTTATCCATTTTTCACTTTCTGCGATGTTGAACTTGTACGGTAAACGAGGTTCTTGTAAACAGAGGCGTCCCAAACTTTGGGGTGGCTGTGTCTTTTTGATTTTAATTTCCCTAAGCTATAGGACCATAAGTGGAAGTGCCCTAGGCTCTGTTGCTTTGTTTTTTAGATGTTTCAGGAAACACCATACACTTCTCCCGAGTGTCTGTTGGCAATTTACATCCCGCCCATCAGCATAACAAGGCTCCCAGTTCTCCATGGCCTGTCCTGCCTTTCTGGATTTTACACTTTTTTCAGATGGCCCTTTTGACCGGGGGGAAGTGAGACTTCATTGTAGTGCAGATTTCCTTTGCAAGCTTGCTTGGTTGGCCAAAAAGGGCGTATGCGTTTTTTCCTGAATATATTCAGGAAAAAACGCATACGCCCTTTTTGGCCAAGTGCATCATTGTGGACGTCCTGCCTCTGTTCCTATGCTTTCAATGCAATTCCAGTCTACCTCCTGAAATCGGTTTCCTGCAATTCTGCCCCGCTTTCGAGTCCTCTTGGCAGCCTTACTTCAGTATATTTTTGGACGATAGCTGTCATTTATAACTCTGCAGGTTTGTGAATTACAGTGCCCCTGAGCTCCTTTCTTCAACTCGCTTTCTTTTGAGCTGGCCGCAACACCGCAGGATGGCTTCAGGCCCTAATCGGGTTCCGGCCCGGCACGCTGAGCCTTTGGTTAATTCCTCTTTCTGGTGGGAAATGAGAGTTAAATTTGCCCGTCCAGACACCTCCAGCTAGTCTCTCATTGGTTCTCGCTATTCCTGTTCATCTTCCGCAGAAATTGCAAACTGGGCCAAACAGGAGATTAAAGGGACGGACTCTCCAAGTGGGGAGAGTGTTAGTAAGGCGTCTGGAATGTTGCACCCGAGTACCAGGGTACGAAAACTGAGACATATTTGAACACGTCTCCCGATCACATGGTTGATCATACTCTAGGTTCCACATGCATGTTTTAGCTGAAGGAAGAATACCTTAAACCTGGGTAGTTGAAACCCGTGGAATGGGTACCATGCAATATGACTTCAAAGGGTCTTCATTTGCTCACCGAACCTCTCCAATCCTATCACTGCTGCGTTTATGCCCCTGTACACATGCTTGATTCTCTTTCGGAGACATAGCAATCCATAGGTTTTAAGATACTTACTAGTCAGGTACATTCTTACGCGTTTAATATGGGGTGTCGAGTCCATTTCGTTGAGCAAGGAGTAGCTCTTGTCTAGTCCATATTTGGCTTAAGGAAATTTATCTGTGCTCATTTCAATCTCTGGTTTTATGCAGCACCCCAACTCACCTTTCCCCTTAAGCAAGCATAAGTTGGTTTTCTAAATTTGAGACCCTGTTCTGTTTTGGAATTCAGTTCCTGTGTAGCCAAGTTTACATTCCATGTATTAGTGATATCTTATGATGTTTCTTTTTCTGTGTGACTTATTTCAGTGAGAATCATCGTACCTGAATCCACTCATTATGCTGCTACGGGCCTGATGACATAGATTTCATTGCTGAGTGATACTGCATTGTACGTAAGTACCACAAGTTCTTTATCCATTTTTCACTTTCTGTGATATTGAACTTGTACGGTAAACGAGGTTCTTGTAAACAGAGGCGTCCCAAACTTTGGGGTGGCTGTGTCTTTTTGATTTTAATTTCCCTAAGCTATAGGACCATAAGTGGAAGTGCCCTAGGCTCTGTTGCTTTGTTTTTTAGATGTTTCAGGAAACACCATACACTTCTCCCGAGTGTCTGTTGGCAATTTACATCCCGCCCATCAGCATAACAAGGCTCCCAGTTCTCCATGGCCTGTCCTGCCTTTCTGGATTTTACAGTTTTTTCAGATGGCCCTTTTGACCGGGGGGAAGTGGGACTTCATTGTAGTGCAGATTTCCTTTGCAAGCTTGCTTGGTTGGCCAAAAAGGGCGTATGCGTTTTTTCCTGAATATATTCAGGAAAAAACGCATACGCCCTTTTTGGCCAAGGGCATCATTGTGGACGTTCTGCCTCTTTTCCTATGCTTTCAAAGCAATTCCAGTCTACCTCCTGAAATCGGTTTCCTGCAATTCTGCCCCGCTTTCAAGTCCTCTTGGCAGCCTTACTTCAGTATATTTTTGGACGATAGCTGTCATTTATAACTCTGCAGGTTTGTGAATTACAGTGCCCCTGAGCTCCTTTCTTCAACTCGCTTTCTTTTGAGCTGGCCGCAACACCGCAGGATGGCTTCAGGCCCTAATCTGGTTCCGGCCCGGCACGCTGAGCCTTTGGTTAATTCCTCTTCCTGGTGGGAAATGAGAGTTAAATTTGCCCGTCCAGACACCTCCAGCTAGTCTCTCATTGGTGTTCCCTATTCCTGTTCATCTTCTGCAGAAATTGCAAACTGGGCCAAACAGGAGGTTAAAGGCGCTGACTCTCCAAGTGGGGAGAGTGTTAGTAAAGCATCTGGAATGTTGCACCCGAGTACCAGGGGAGGAAAACTGAGACATATTTGAACACGTCTCCCGTTCACATGGTTGATCATACTCTGGGTTCCACATGCATGTTTTAGCTGAAGGAAGAATACCTTAAACCTGGAGAGTTGAGACCCGTGGAATGGGTACCATGCAATATGACTTCAAAGGGTCTTCATTTGCTCACCGAACCTCTCCAATCCTATCACTGCTGCGTTTATGCCCCTGTACACACGCTTGATTCTCTTTTGGAGACATAGCAATCCATAGGTTTTAAGATACTTACTAGTCAGGTACATTCTTAGGCGTTTAATATGGGGTGTTGAGTCCATTTCGTTGAGCAAGGAGTAGCTCTTGTCTATTCCATATTTGGCTTAAGGAACTTTATCTGTGCTCGTTTCAATCTCTGGTTTTATGCAGCACCCCAACTCACCTTTCCCCTTAAGCAAGCATAAGTTGGTTTTCTAAATTTGAGACCCTGTTCTGTTCTGTAATTCAGTTCCTGTGTAGCCAAGTTTACATTCCGTGTATTACTGATATCTTATGATGTTTCTTTTTCTGTGTGACTTATTTCAGTGAGAATCATCGTACCTGAATCCACTCATTATGCTGCTACGGGCCTGATGACATAGATTTCATTGCTGAGTGATACTGCATTGTACGTAAGTACCACAAGTTCTTTATCCATTTTTCACTTTCTGTGATATTGAACTTGTACGGTAAACGAGGTTCTTGTAAACAGAGGCGTCCCAAACTTTGGGGTGGCTGTGTCTTTTTGATTTTAATTTCCCTAAGCTATAGGACCATAAGTGGAAGTGCCCTAGGCTCTGTTGCTTTGTTTTTTAGATGTTTCAGGAAACACCATACACTTCTCCCGAGTGTCTGTTGGCAATTTACATCCCGCCCATCAGCATAACAAGGCTCCCAGTTCTCCATGGCCTGTCCTGCCTTTCTGGATTTTACACTTTTTTCAGATGGCCCTTTTGACCGGGGGGAAGTGAGACTTCATTGTAGTGCAGATTTCCTTTGCAAGCTTGCTTGGTTGGCCAAAAAGGGCGTATGCGTTTTTTCCTGAATATATTCAGGAAAAAACGCATACGCCCTTTTTGGCCAAGTGCATCATTGTGGACGTTCTGCCTCTTTTCCTATGCTTTCAATGCAATTCCAGTCTACCTCTTGAAATCGGTTTCCTGCAATTCTGCCCCGCTTTCAAGTCCTCTTGGCAGCCTTACTTCAGTATATTTTTGGACGATAGCTGTCATTTATAACTCTGCAGGTTTGTGAATTACAGTGCCCCTGAGCTCCTTTCTTCAACTCGCTTTCTTTTGAGCTGGCCGCAACACCGCAGGATGGCTTCAGGCCCTAATCTGGTTCCGGCACGGCACGCTGAGCCTTTGGTTAATTCCTCTTTCTGGTGGGAAATGAGAGTTAAATTTGCCCGTCCAGACACCTCCAGCTAGTCTCTCATTGGTTCTCGCTATTCCTGTTCATCTTCCGCAGAAATTGCAAACTGGGCCAAACAGGAGATTAAAGGGGCGGACTCTCCAAGTGGGGAGAGTGTTAGTAAAGCGTCTGGAATGTTGCACCCGAGTACCAGGGTACGAAAACTGAGACATATTTGAACACGTCTCCCGATCACATGGTTGATCATACTCTAGGTTCCACATGCATGTTTTAGCTGAAGGAAGAATACCTTAAACCTGGGTAGTTGAAACCCGTGGAATGGGTACCATGCAATATGACTTCAAAGGGTCTTCATTTGCTCACCGAACCTCTCCAATCCTATCACTGCTGCGTTTATGCCCCTGTACACATGCTTGATTCTCTTTCGGAGACATAGCAATCCATAGGTTTTAAGATACTTACTAGTCAGGTACATTCTTAGGCGTTTAATATGCGGTGTTGAGTCCATTTCATTGAGCAAGGAGTAGCTCTTGTCTATTCCATATTTGGCTTAAGGAACTTTATCTGTGCTCGTTTCAATCTCTGGTTTTATGCAGCACCCCAACTCACCTTTACCCTTAAGCAAGCATAAGTTGGTTTTCTAAATTTGAGACCGTGTTCTGTTCTGTAATTCAGTTCCTGTGTAGCCAAGTTTACATTCCGTGTATTACTGATATCTTATGATGTTTCTTTTTCTGTGTGACTTATTTCAGTTAGAATCATCATACCTGAATCCACTCATTGTGCTGCTACGGGCCTGATGACATAGATTTCATTGCTGAGTGATACTGCATTGTACGTAAGTACCACAAGTTCTTTATCCATTTTTCACTTTCTGTGATATTGAACTTGTACGGTAAACGAGGTTCTTGTAAACAGAGGCGTCCCAAACTTTGGGGTGGCTGTGTCTTTTTGATTTTAATTTCCCTAAGCTATAGGACCATAAGTGGAAGTGCCCTAGGCTCTGTTGCTTTGTTTTTTAGATGTTTCAGGAAACACCATACACTTCTCCCGAGTGTCTGTTGGCAATTTACATCTCGCCCATCAGCATAACAAGGCTCCCAGTTCTCCATGGCCTGTCCTGCCTTTCTGGATTTTACACTTTTTTCAGATGGCCCTTTTGACCGGGGGGAAGTGAGACTTCATTGTAGTGCAGATTTCCTTTGCAAGCTTGCTTGGTTGGCCAAAAAGGGCGTATGCGTTTTTTCCTGAATATATTCAGGAAAAAACGCATACGCCCTTTTTGGCCAAGTGCATCATTGTGGACGTTCTGCCTCTTTTCCTATGCTTTCAATGCAATTCCAGTCTACCTCCTGAAATCGGTTTCCTGCAATTCTGCCCCGCTTTCGAGTCCTCTTGGCAGCCTTACTTCAGTATATTTTTGGACGATAGCTGTCATTTATAACTCTGCAGGTTTGTGAATTACAGTGCCCCTGAGCTCCTTTCTTCAACTCGCTTTCTTGTGACCTGGCCGCAACACCGCAGGATGGCTTCAGGCCCTAATCTGGTTCCGGCACGGCACGCTGAGCCTTTGGTTATTTCCTCTTCCTGGTGGGAAATGAGAGTTAAATTTGCCCGTCCAGACACCTCCAGCTAGTCTCTCATTGGTGTTCCCTATTCCTGTTCATCTTCCGCAGAAATTGCAAACTGGGCCAAACAGGAGGTTAAAGGCGCTGACTCTCCAAGTGGGGAGAGTGTTAGTAAAGCATCTGGAATGTTGCACCCGAGTACCAGGGGAGGAAAACTGAGACATATTTGAACACGTCTCCCGTTCACATGGTTGATCATACTCTGGGTTCCACATGCATGTTTTAGCTGAAGGAAGAATACCTTAAACCTGGAGAGTTGAGACCCGTGGAATGGGTACCATGCAATATGACTTCAAAGGGTCTTCATTTGCTCACCGAACCTCTCCAATCCTATCACTGCTGCGTTTATGCCCCTGTACACACGCTTGATTCTCTTTTGGAGACATAGCAATCCATAGGTTTTAAGATACTTACTAGTCAGGTACATTCTTAGGCGTTTAATATGGGGTGTCGAGTCCATTTCGTTGAGCAAGGAGTAGCTCTTGTCTAGTCCATATTTGGCTTAAGGAACTTTATCTGTGCTCATTTCAATCTCTGGTTTTATGCAGCACCCCAACTCACCTTTCCCCTTAAGCAAGCATAAGTTGGTTTTCTAAATTTGAGACCCTGTTCTGTTTTGGAATTCAGTTCCTGTGTAGCCAAGTTTACATTCCATGTATTAGTGATATCTTATGATGTTTCTTTTTCTGTGTGACTTATTTCAGTGAGAATCATCGTACCTGAATCCACTCATTATGCTGCTACGGGCCTGATGACATAGATTTCATTGCTGAGTGATACTGCATTGTACGTAAGTACCACAAGTTCTTTATCCATTTTTCACTTTCTGTGATATTGAACTTGTACGGTAAACGAGGTTCTTGTAAACAGAGGCGTCCCAAACTTTGGGGTGGCTGTGTCTTTTTGATTTTAATTTCCCTAAGCTATAGGACCATAAGTGGAAGTGCCCTAGGCTCTGTTGCTTTGTTTTTTAGATGTTTCAGGAAACACCATACACTTCTCCCGAGTGTCTGTTGGCAATTTACATCCCGCCCATCAGCATAACAAGGCTCCCAGTTCTCCATGGCCTGTCCTGCCTTTCTGGATTTTACACTTTTTTCAGATGGCCCTTTTGACCGGGGGGAAGTGAGACTTCATTGTAGTGCAGATTTCCTTTGCAAGCTTGCTTGGTTGGCCAAAAAGGGCGTATGCGTTTTTTCCTGAATATATTCAGGAAAAAACGCATACGCCCTTTTTGGCCAAGTGCATCATTGTGGACGTTCTGCCTCTTTTCCTATGCTTTCAAAGCAATTCCAGTCTACCTCCTGAAATCGGTTTCCTGCAATTCTGCCCCGCTTTCAAGTCCTCTTGGCAGCCTTACTTCAGTATATTTTTGGACGATAGCTGTCATTTATAACTCTGCAGGTTTGTGAATTACAGTGCCCCTGAGCTCCTTTCTTCAACTCGCTTTCTTTTGAGCTGGCCGCAACACCGCAGGATGGCTTCAGGCCCTAATCTGGTTCCGGCCCGGCACGCTGAGCCTTTGGTTAATTCCTCTTCCTGGTGGGAAATGAGAGTTAAATTTGCCCGTCCAGACACCTCCAGCTAGTCTCTCATTGGTGTTCCCTATTCCTGTTCATCTTCCGCAGAAATTGCAAACTGGGCCAAACAGGAGGTTAAAGGCGCTGACTCTCCAAGTGGGGAGAGTGTTAGTAAAGCATCTGGAATGTTGCACCCGAGTAACAGGGGAGGAAAACTGAGACATATTTGAACACGTCTCCCGTTCACATGGTTGATCATACTCTGGGTTCCACATGCATGTTTTAGCTGAAGGAAGAATACCTTAAACCTGGAGAGTTGAGACCCGTGGAAAGGGTACCATGCAATATGACTTCAAAGGGTCTTCATTTGCTCACCGAACCTCTCCAATCCTATCACTGCTGCGTTTATGCCCCTGTACACACGCTTGATTCTCTTTTGGAGACATAGCAATCCATAGGTTTTAAGATACTTACTAGTCAGGTACATTCTTAGGCGTTTAATATGGGGTGTTGAGTCCATTTCGTTGAGCAAGGTGTAGCTCTTGTCTATTCCATATTTGGCTTAAGGAACTTTATCTGTGCTCGTTTCAATCTCTGGTTTTATGCAGCACCCCTACTCACCTTTCCCCTTAAGCAAGCATAAGTTGGTTTTCTAAATTTGAGACCCTGTTCTGTTCTGTAATTCAGTTCCTGTGTAGCCAAGTTTACATTCCGTGTATTACTGATATCTTATGATGTTTCTTTTTCTGTGTGACTTATTTCAGTTAGAATCATCGTACCTGAATCCACTCATTATGCTGCTACGGGCCTGATGACATAGATTTCATTGCTGAGTGATATTGCTTTGTAAGTAAATACCACAACTTCTTTATCCATTTTTCACTTTCTGCGATGTTGAACTTGTACGGTAAACGAGGTTCTTGTAAACAGAGGCGTCCCAAACTTTGGGGTGGCTGTGTCTTTTTGATTTTAATTTCCCTAAGCTATAGGACCATAAGTGGAAGTGCCCTAGGCTCTGTTGCTTTGTTTTTTAGATGTTTCAGGAAACACCATACACTTCTCCCGAGTGTCTGTTGGCAATTTACATCCCGCCCATCAGCATAACAAGGCTCCCAGTTCTCCATGGCCTGTCCTGCCTTTCTGGATTTTACACTTTTTTCAGATGGCCCTTTTGACCGGGGGGAAGTGAGACTTCATTGTAGTGCAGATTTCCTTTGCAAGCTTGCTTGGTTGGCCAAAAAGGGCGTATGCGTTTTTTCCTGAATATATTCAGGAAAAAACGCATACGCCCTTTTTGGCCAAGTGCATCATTGTGGACGTTCTGCCTCTTTTCCTATGCTTTCAATGCAATTCCAGTCTACCTCCTGAAATCGGTTTCCTGCAATTCTGCCCCGCTTTCAAGTCCTCTTCGCAGCCTTACTTCAGTATATTTTTGGACGATAGCTGTCATTTATAACTCTGCAGGTTTGTGAATTACAGTGCCCCTGAGCTCCTTTCTTCAACTCGCTTTCTTTTGAGCTGGCCGCAACACCGCAGGATGGCTTCAGGCCCTAATCTGGTTCCGGCACGGCACGCTGAGCCTTTGGTTAATTCCTCTTTCTGGTGGGAAATGAGAGTTAAATTTGCCCGTCCAGACACCTCCAGCTAGTCTCTCATTGGTTCTCGCTATTCCTGTTCATCTTCCGCAGAAATTGCAAACTGGGCCAAACAGGAGATTAAAGGGACGGACTCTCCAAGTGGGGAGAGTGTTAGTAAAGCGTCTGGAATGTTGCACCCGAGTACCAGGGTACGAAAACTGAGACATATTTGAACACGTCTCCCGATCACATGGTTGATCATACTCTAGGTTCCACATGCATGTTTTAGCTGAAGGAAGAATACCTTAAACCTGGGTAGTTGAAACCCGTGGAATGGGTACCATGCAATATGACTTCAAAGGGTCTTCATTTGCTCACCGAACCTCTCCAATCCTATCACTGCTGCGTTTATGCCCCTGTACACATGCTTGATTCTCTTTCGGAGACATAGCAATCCATAGGTTTTAAGATACTTACTAGTCAGGTACATTCTTAGGCGTTTAATATGGGGTGTCGAGTCCATTTCGTTGAGCAAGGAGTAGCTCTTGTCTAGTCCATATTTGGCTTAAGGAAATTTATCTGTGCTCATTTCAATCTCTGGTTTTATGCAGCACCCCAACTCACCTTTCCCCTTAAGCAAGCATAAGTTGGTTTTCTAAATTTGAGACCCTGTTCTGTTTTGGAATTCAGTTCCTGTGTAGCCAAGTTTACATTCCATGTATTAGTGATATCTTATGATGTTTCTTTTTCTGTGTGACTTATTTCAGTGAGAATCATCGTACCTGAATCCACTCATTATGCTGCTACGGGCCTGATGACATAGATTTCATTGCTGAGTGATACTGCATTGTACGTAAGTACCACAAGTTCTTTATCCATTTTTCACTTTCTGTGATATTGAACTTGTACGGTAAACGAGGTTCTTGTAAACAGAGGCGTCCCAAACTTTGGGGTGGCTGTGTCTTTTTGATTTTAATTTCCCTAAGCTATAGGACCATAAGTGGAAGTGCCCTAGGCTCTGTTGCTTTGTTTTTTAGATGTTTCAGGAAACACCATACACTTCTCCCGAGTGTCTGTTGGCAATTTACATCCCGCCCATCAGCATAACAAGGCTCCCAGTTCTCCATGGCCTGTCCTGCCTTTCTGGATTTTACACTTTTTTCAGATGGCCCTTTTGACCGGGGGGAAGTGGGACTTCATTGTAGTGCAGATTTCCTTTGCAAGCTTGCTTGGTTGGCCAAAAAGGGCGTATGCGTTTTTTCCTGAATATATTCAGGAAAAAACGCATACGCCCTTTTTGGCCAAGGGCATCATTGTGGACGTTCTGCCTCTTTTCCTATGCTTTCAAAGCAATTCCAGTCTACCTCCTGAAATCGGTTTCCTGCAATTCTGCCCCGCTTTCAAGTCCTCTTGGCAGCCTTACTTCAGTATATTTTTGGACGATAGCTGTCATTTATAACTCTGCAGGTTTGTGAATTACAGTGCCCCTGAGCTCCTTTCTTCAACTCGCTTTCTTTTGAGCTGGCCGCAACACCGCAGGATGGCTTCAGGCCCTAATCTGGTTCCGGCCCGGCACGCTGAGCCTTTGGTTAATTCCTCTTCCTGGTGGGAAATGAGAGTTAAATTTGCCCGTCCAGACACCTCCAGCTAGTCTCTCATTGGTGTTCCCTATTCCTGTTCATCTTCTGCAGAAATTGCAAACTGGGCCAAACAGGAGGTTAAAGGCGCTGACTCTCCAAGTGGGGAGAGTGTTAGTAAAGCATCTGGAATGTTGCACCCGAGTACCAGGGGAGGAAAACTGAGACATATTTGAACACGTCTCCCGTTCACATGGTTGATCATACTCTGGGTTCCACATGCATGTTTTAGCTGAAGGAAGAATACCTTAAACCTGGAGAGTTGAGACCCGTGGAATGGGTACCATGCAATATGACTTCAAAGGGTCTTCATTTGCTCACCGAACCTCTCCAATCCTATCACTGCTGCGTTTATGCCCCTGTACACACGCTTGATTCTCTTTTGGAGACATAGCAATCCATAGGTTTTAAGATACTTACTAGTCAGGTACATTCTTAGGCGTTTAATATGGGGTGTTGAGTCCATTTCGTTGAGCAAGGAGTAGCTCTTGTCTATTCCATATTTGGCTTAAGGAACTTTATCTGTGCTCGTTTCAATCTCTGGTTTTATGCAGCACCCCAACTCACCTTTCCCCTTAAGCAAGCATAAGTTGGTTTTCTAAATTTGAGACCCTGTTCTGTTCTGTAATTCAGTTCCTGTGTAGCCAAGTTTACATTCCGTGTATTACTGATATCTTATGATGTTTCTTTTTCTGTGTGACTTATTTCAGTGAGAATCATCGTACCTGAATCCACTCATTATGCTGCTACGGGCCTGATGACATAGATTTCATTGCTGAGTGATACTGCATTGTACGTAAGTACCACAAGTTCTTTATCCATTTTTCACTTTCTGTGATATTGAACTTGTACGGTAAACGAGGTTCTTGTAAACAGAGGCGTCCCAAACTTTGGGGTGGCTGTGTCTTTTTGATTTTAATTTCCCTAAGCTATAGGACCATAAGTGGAAGTGCCCTAGGCTCTGTTGCTTTGTTTTTTAGATGTTTCAGGAAACACCATACACTTCTCCCGAGTGTCTGTTGGCAATTTACATCCCGCCCATCAGCATAACAAGGCTCCCAGTTCTCCATGGCCTGTCCTGCCTTTCTGGATTTTACACTTTTTTCAGATGGCCCTTTTGACCGGGGGGAAGTGAGACTTCATTGTAGTGCAGATTTCCTTTGCAAGCTTGCTTGGTTGGCCAAAAAGGGCGTATGCGTTTTTTCCTGAATATATTCAGGAAAAAACGCATACGCCCTTTTTGGCCAAGTGCATCATTGTGGACGTTCTGCCTCTTTTCCTATGCTTTCAATGCAATTCCAGTCTACCTCTTGAAATCGGTTTCCTGCAATTCTGCCCCGCTTCCAAGTCCTCTTGGCAGCCTTACTTCAGTATATTTTTGGACGATAGCTGTCATTTATAACTCTGCAGGTTTGTGAATTACAGTGCCCCTGAGCTCCTTTCTTCAACTCGCTTTCTTTTGAGCTGGCCGCAACACCGCAGGATGGCTTCAGGCCCTAATCTGGTTCCGGCACGGCACGCTGAGCCTTTGGTTAATTCCTCTTTCTGGTGGGAAATGAGAGTTAAATTTGCCCGTCCAGACACCTCCAGCTAGTCTCTCATTGGTTCTCGCTATTCCTGTTCATCTTCCGCAGAAATTGCAAACTGGGCCAAACAGGAGATTAAAGGGACGGACTCTCCAAGTGGGGAGAGTGTTAGTAAAGCGTCTGGAATGTTGCACCCGAGTACCAGGGGAGGAAAACTGAGACATATTTGAACACGTCTCCCATTCACATGGTTGATCATACTCTGGGTTCCACATGCATGTTTTAGCTGAAGGAAGAATACCTTAAACCTGGAGAGTTGAGACCCGTGGAATGGGTACCATGCAATATGACTTCAAAGGGTCTTCATTTGCTCACCGAACCTCTCCAATCCTATCACTGCTGCGTTTATGCCCCTGTACACACGCTTGATTCTCTTTTGGAGACATAGCAATCCATAGGTTTTAAGATACTTACTAGTCAGGTACATTCTTAGGCGTTTAATATGGGGTGTTGAGTCCATTTCGTTGAGCAAGGAGTAGCTCTTGTCTATTCCATATTTGGCTTAAGGAACTTTATCTGTGCTCATTTCAATCTCTGGTTTAATGCAGCACCCCAACTCACCTTTCCCCTTAAGCAAGCATAAGTTGGTTTTCTAAATTTGAGACCCTGTTCTGTTTTGGAATTCAGTTCCTGTGTAGCCAAGTTTACATTCCGTGTATTACTGATATCTTATGATGTTTCTTTTTCTGTGTGACTTATTTCAGTGAGAATCATCGTACCTGAATCCACTCATTATGCTGCTACGGGCCTGATGACATAGATTTCATTGCTGAGTGATACTGCATTGTACGTAAGTACCACAAGTTCTTTATCCATTTTTCACTTTCTGCGATGTTGAACTTGTACTGTAAACGAGGTTCTTGTAAACAGAGGCGTCCCAAACTTTGGGGTGGCTGTGTCTTTTTGATTTTAATTTCCCTAAGCTATAGGACCATAAGTGGAAGTGCCCTAGGCTCGTTGCTTTGTTTTTTAGATGTTTCAGGAAACACCATACACTTCTCCCGAGTGTCTGTTGGCAATTTACATCCCGCCCATCAGCATAACAAGGCTCCCAGTTCTCCATGGCCTGTCCTGCCTTTCTGGATTTTACACTTTTTTCAGATGGCCCTTTTGACCGGGGGGAAGTGAGACTTCATTGTAGTGCAGATTTCCTTTGCAAGCTTGCTTGGTTGGCCAAAAAGGGCGTATGCGTTTTTTCCTGAATATATTCAGGAAAAAACGCATACGCCCTTTTTGGCCAAGTGCATCATTGTGGACGTTCTGCCTCTTTTCCTATGCTTTCAATGCAATTCCAGTCTACCTCCTGAAATCGGTTTCCTGCAATTCTGCCCCGCTTTCGAGTCCTCTTGGCAGCCTTACTTCAGTATATTTTTGGACGATAGCTGTCATTTATAACTCTGCAGGTTTGTGAATTACAGTGCCCCTGAGCTCCTTTCTTCAACTCGCTTTCTTGTGACCTGGCCGCAACACCGCAGGATGGATTCAGGCCCTAATCTGGTTCCCGCACGGCACGCTGAGCCTTTGGTTAATTTCTCTTTCTGGTGGGAAATGAGAGTTAAATTTGCCCGTCCAGACACCTCCAGCTAGTCTCTCATTGGTTCTCCCTATTCCTGTTCATCTTCCGCAGAAATTGCAAACTGGGCCAAACAGGAGATTAAAGGGACGGACTCTCCAAGTCGGGAGAGTGTTAGTAAAGCGTCTGGAATGTTGCACCCGAGTACCAGGGTACGAAAACTGAGACATATTTGAACACGTCTCCCGATCACATGGTTGATCATACTCTAGGTTCCACATGCATGTTTTAGCTGAAGGAAGAATACCTTAAACCTGGGTAGTTGAAACCCGTGGAATGGGTACCATGCAATATGACTTCAAAGGGTCTTCATTTGCTCACCGAACCTCTCCAATCCTATCACTGCTGCGTTTGTGCCCCTGTACACATGCTTGATTCTCTTTCGGAGACATAGCAATCCATAGGTTTTAAGATACTTACTAGTCAGGTACATTCTTAGGCGTTTAATATGCGGTGTTGAGTCCATTTCGTTGAGCAAGGAGTAGCTCTTGTCTATTCCATATTTGGCTTAAGGAACTTTATCTGTGCTCGTTTCAATCTCTGGTTTTATGCAGCACCCCAACTCACCTTTCCCCTTAAGCAAGCATAAGTTGGTTTTCTAAATTTGAGACCCTGTTCTGTTCTGTAATTCAGTTCCTGTGTAGCCAAGTTTACATTCCGTGTATTACTGATATCTTATGATGTTTCTTTTTCTGTGTGACTTATTTCAGTTAGAATCATCATACCTGAATCCACTCATTGTGCTGCTAAGGGCCTGATGACATAGATTTTATTGCTGAGTGATACTGCATTGTACGTAAGTACCACAAGTTCTTTATCCATTTTTCACTTTCTGTGATATTGAACTTGTACGGTAAACGAGGTTCTCGTAAACAGAGGCGTCCCAAACTTTGGGGTGGCTGTGTCTTTTTGATTTTAATTTCCCTAAGCTATAGGACCATAAGTGGAAGTGCCCTAGGCTCTGTTGCTTTGTTTTTTAGATGTTTCAGGAAACACCATACACTTCTCCCGAGTGTCTGTTGGCAATTTACATCCCGCCCATCAGCATAACAAGGCTCCCAGTTCTCCATGGCCTGTCCTGCCTTTCTGGATTTTACACTTTTTTCAGATGGCCCTTTTGACCGGGGGGAAGTGAGACTTCATTGTAGTGCAGATTTCCTTTGCAAGCTTGCTTGGTTGGCCAAAAAGGGCGTATGCGTTTTTTCCTGAATATATTCAGGAAAAAACGCATACGCCCTTTTTGGCCAAGTGCATCATTGTGGACGTTCTGCCTCTTTTCCTATGCTTTCAATGCAATTCCAGTCTACCTCCTGAAATCGGTTTCCTGCAATTCTGCCCCGCTTTCAAGTCCTCTTGGCAGCCTTACTTCAGTATATTTTTGGACGATAGCTGTCATTTATAACTCTGCAGGTTTGTGAATTACAGTGCCCCTGAGCTCCTTTCTTCAACTCGCTTTCTTTTGAGCTGGCCGCAACACCGCAGGATGGCTTCAGGCCCTAATCTGGTTCCGGCCCGGCACGCTGAGCCTTTGGTTATTTCCTCTTCCTGGTGGGAAATGAGAGTTAAATTTGCCCGTCCAGACACCTCCAGCTAGTCTCTCATTGGTGTTCCCTATTCCTGTTCATCTTCCGCAGAAATTGCAAACTGGGCCAAACAGGAGGTTAAAGGCGCTGACTCTCCAAGTCGGGAGAGTGTTAGTAAAGCGTCTGGAATGTTGCACCCGAGTACCAGGGGAGGAAAACTGAGACATATTTGAACACATCTCCCGTTCACATGGTTGATCATACTCTGGGTTCCACATGCATGTTTTAGCTGAAGGAAGAATACCTTAAACCTGGAGAGTTGAGACCCGTGGAATGGGTACCATGCAATATGACTTCAAAGGGTCTTCATTTGCTCACCGAACCTCTCCAATCCTATCACTGCTGCGTTTATGCCCCTGTACACACGCTTGATTCTCTTTTGGAGACTTAGCAATCCATAGGTTTTAAGATACTTACAAGTCAGGTACATTCTTATGCGTTTAATATGGGGTGTTGAGTCCATTTCGTTGAGCAAGGAGTAGCTCTTGTCTATTCCATATTTGGCTTAAGGAACTTTATCTGTGCTCATTTCAATCTCTGGTTTTATGCAACACCCCAACTCACCTTTCCCCTTAAGCAAGCATAAGTTGGTTTTCTAAATTTGAGACCCTGTTCTGTTTTGGAATTCAGTTCCTGTGTAGCCAAGTTTACATTCCGTGTATTAGTGATATCTTATGATGTTTCTTTTTCTGTGTGACTTATTTCAGTGAGAATCATCGTACCTGAATCCACTCATTATGCTGCTACGGGCCTGATGACATAGATTTCATTGCTGAGTGATACTGCATTGTACGTAAGTACCACAAGTTCTTTATCCATTTTTCACTTTCTGTGATATTGAACTTGTACGGTAAACGAGGTTCTTGTAAACAGAGGCGTCCCAAACTTTGGGGTGGCTGTGTCTTTTTGATTTTAATTTCCCTAAGCTATAGGACCATAAGTGGAAGTGCCCTAGGCTCTGTTGCTTTGTTTTTTAGATGTTTCAGGAAACACCATACACTTCTCCCGAGTGTCTGTTGGCAATTTACATCCCGCCCATCAGCATAACAAGGCTCCCAGTTCTCCATGGCCTGTCCTGCCTTTCTGGATTTTACACTTTTTTCAGATGGCCCTTTTGACCGGGGGGAAGTGAGACTTCATTGTAGTGCAGATTTCCTTTGCAAGCTTGCTTGGTTGGCCAAAAAGGGCGTATGCGTTTTTTCCTGAATATATTCAGGAAAAAACGCATACGCCCTTTTTGGCCAAGTGCATCATTGTGGACGTTCTGCCTCTTTTCCTATGCTTTCAATGCAATTCCAGTCTACCTCCTGAAATCGGTTTCCTGCAATTCTGCCCCGCTTTCGAGTCCTCTTGGCAGCCTTACTTCAGTATATTTTTGGACGATAGCTGTCATTAATAACTCTGCAGGTTTGTGAATTACAGTGCCCCTGAGCTCCTTTCTTCAACTCGCTTTCTTTTGAGCTGGCCGCAACACCGCAGGATGGCTTCAGGCCCTAATCTGGTTCCGGCCTGGCACGCTGAGCCTTTGGTTATTTCCTCTTCCTGGTGGGAAATGAGAGTTAAATTTGCCCGTCCAGACACCTCCAGCTAGTCTCTCATTGGTGTTCCCTATTCCTGTTCATCTTCCGCAGTAATTGCAAACTGGGCCAAACAGGAGGTTAAAGGCGCTGACTCTCCAAGTGGGGAGAGTGTTAGTAAAGCGTCTGGAATGTTGCACCCGAGTACCAGGGGAGGAAAACTGAGACATATTTGAACACGTCTCCCGTTCACATGGTTGATCATACTCTGGGTTCCACATGCATGTTTTAGCTGAAGGAAGAATACCTTAAACCTGGAGAGTTGAGACCCGTGGAATGGGTACCATGCAATATGACTTCAAAGGGTCTTCATTTGCTCACCGAACCTCTCCAATCCTATCACTGCTGCGTTTATGCCCCTGTACACACGCTTGATTCTCTTTTGGAGACATAGCAATCCATAGGTTTTAAGATACTTACTAGTCAGGTACATTCTTAGGCGTTTAATATGGGGTGTTGAGTCCATTTCGTTGAGCAAGGAGTAGCTCTTGTCTAGTCCATATTTGGCTTAAGGAACTTTATCTGTGCTCATTTCAATCTCTTGTTTTATGCAGCACCCCAACTCACCTTTCCCCTTAAGCAAGCATAAGTTGGTTTTCTAAATTTGAGACCCTGTTCTGTTTTGGAATTCAGTTCCTGTGTAGCCAAGTTTACATTCCGTGTATTAGTGATATCTTATGATGTTTCTTTTTCTGTGTGACTTATTTCAGTGAGAATCATCGTACCTGAATCCACTCATTATGCTGCTACGGGCCTGATGACATAGATTTCATTGCTGAGTGATACTGCATTGTACGTAAGTACCACAAGTTCTTTATCCATTTTTCACTTTCTGTGATATTGAACTTGTACGGTAAACGAGGTTCTTGTAAACAGAGGCGTCCCAAACTTTGGGGTGGCTGTGTCTTTTTGATTTTAATTTCCCTAAGCTATAGGACCATAAGTGGAAGTGCCCTAGGCTCTGTTGCTTTGTTTTTTAGATGTTTCAGGAAACACCATACACTTCTCCCGAGTGTCTGTTGGCAATTTACATCCCGCCCATCAGCATAACAAGGCTCCCAGTTCTCCATGGCCTGTCCTGCCTTTCTGGATTTTACACTTTTTTCAGATGGCCCTTTTGACCGGGGGGAAGTGAGACTTCATTGTAGTGCAGATTTCCTTTGCAAGCTTGCTTGGTTGGCCAAAAAGGGCGTATGCGTTTTTTCCTGAATATATTCAGGAAAAAACGCATACGCGCTTTTTGGCCAAGTGCATCATTGTGGACGTTCTGCCTCTTTTCCTATGCTTTCAAAGCAATTCCAGTCTACCTCCTGAAATCGGTTTCCTGCAATTCTGCCCCGCTTTCAAGTCCTCTTGGCAGCCTTACTTCAGTATATTTTTGGACGATAGCTGTCATTTATAACTCTGCAGGTTTGTGAATTACAGTGCCCCTGAGCTCCTTTCTTCAACTCGCTTTCTTTTGAGCTGGCCGCAACACCGCAGGATGGCTTCAGGCCCTAATCTGGTTCCGGCACGGCACGCTGAGCCTTTGGTTATTTCCTCTTCCTGGTGGGAAATGAGAGTTAAATTTGCCCGTCCAGACACCTCCAGCTAGTCTCTCATTGGTGTTCCCTATTCCTGTTCATCTTCCGCAGAAATTGCAAACTGGGCCAAACAGGAAGTTAAAGGCGCTGACTCTCCAAGTGGGGAGAGTGTTAGTAAAGCGTCTGGAATGTTGCACCCGAGTACCAGGGGAGGAAAACTGAGACATATTTGAACACGTCTCCCGTTCACATGGTTGATCATACTTTGGGTTCCACATGCATGTTTTAGCTGAAGGAAGAATACCTTAAACCTGGAGAGTTGAGACCCGTGGAATGGGTACCATGCAATATGACTTCAAAGGGTCTTCATTTGCTCACCGAACCTCTCCAATCCTATCACTGCTGCGTTTATGCCCCTGTACACATGCTTGATTCTCTTTTGGAGACATAGCAATCCATAGGTTTTAAGATACTTACTAGTCAGGTACATTCTTAGGCGTTTAATATGGGGTGTCGAGTCCATTTCATTGAGCAAGGAGGAGCTCTTGTCTAGTCCATATTTGGCTTAAGGAACTTTATCTGTGCTCATTTCAATCTCTGGTTTTATGCAGCACCCCAACTCACCTTTCCCCTTAAGCAAGCATAAGTTGGTTTTCTAAATTTGAGACCCTGTTCTGTTTTGGAATTCAGTTCCTGTGTAGCCAAGTTTACATTCCGTGTATTACTGATATCTTATGATGTTTCTTTTTCTGTGTGACTTATTTCAGTTAGAATCATCATACCTGAATCCACTCATTGTGCTGCTAAGGGCCTGATGACATAGATTTCATTGCTGAGTGATATTGCTTTGTAAGTAAATACCACAACTTCTTTATCCATTTTTCACTTTCTGCGATGTTGAACTTGTACGGTAAACGAGGTTCTTGTAAACAGAGGCGTCCCAAACTTTGGGGTGGCTGTGTCTTTTTGATTTTAATTTCCCTAAGCTATAGGACCATAAGTGGAAGTGCCCTAGGCTCTGTTGCTTTGTTTTTTAGATGTTTCAGGAAACACCATACACTTCTCCCGAGTGTCTGTTGGCAATTTACATCCCGCCCATCAGCATAACAAGGCTCCCAGTTCTCCATGGCCTGTCCTGCCTTTCTGGATTTTACACTTTTTTCAGATGGCCCTTTTGACCGGGGCGAAGTGAGACTTCATTGTAGTGCAGATTTCCTTTGCAAGCTTGCTTGGTTGGCCAAAAAGGGCGTATGCGTTTTTTCCTGAATATATTCAGGAAAAAACGCATACGCCCTTTTTGGCCAAGTGCATCATTGTGGACGTTCTGCCTCTTTTCCTATGCTTTCAATGCAATTCCAGTCTACCTCCTGAAATCGGTTTCCTGCAATTCTGCCCCGCTTTCAAGTCCTCTTGGCAGCCTTACTTCAGTATATTTTTGGACGATAGCTGTCATTTATAACTCTGCAGGTTTGTGAATTACAGTGCCCCTGAGCTCCTTTCTTCAACTCGCTTTCTTTTGAGCTGGCCGCAACACCGCAGGATGGCTTCAGGCCCTAATCTGGTTCCATCACGGCACGCTGAGCCTTTGGTTATTTCCTCTTCCTGGTGGGAAATGAGAGTTAAATTTGCCCGTCCATACACCTCCAGCTAGTCTCTCATTGGTGTTCCCTATTCCTGTTCATCTTCCGCAGAAATTGCATACTGGGCCAAACAGGAAGTTAAAGGCGCTGACTCTCCAAGTGGGGAGAGTGTTAGTAAAGCGTCTGGAATGTTGCACCCGAGTACCAGGGGAGGAAAACTGAGACATATTTGAACACGTCTCCCATTCACATGGTTGATCATACTCTGGGTTCCACATGCATGTTTTAGCTGAAGGAAGAATACCTTAAACCTGGAGAGTTGAGACCCGTGGAATGGGTACCACGCAATATGACTTCAAAGGGTCTTCATTTGCTCACCGAACCTCTCCAATCCTATCACTGCTGCGTTTATGCCCCTGTACACACGCTTGATTCTCTTTTGGAGACATAGCAATCCATAGGTTTTAAGATACTTACTAGTCAGGTACATTCTTAGGCGTTTAATATGGGGTGTTGAGTCCATTTCGTTGAGCAAGGAGTAGCTCTTGTCTATTCCATATTTGGCTTAAGGAACTTTATCTGTGCTCATTTCAATCTCTGGTTTTATGCAGCACCCCAACTCACCTTTCCCCTTAAGCAAGCATAAGTTGGTTTTCTAAATTTGAGACCCTGTTCTGTTTTGGAATTCAGTTCCTGTGTAGCCAAGTTTACATTCCGTGTATTACTGATATCTTATGATGTTTCTTTTTCTGTGTGACTTATTTCAGTGAGAATCATCGTACCTGAATCCACTCATTATGCTGCTACGGGCCTGATGACATAGATTTCATTGCTGAGTGATACTGCATTGTACGTAAGTACCACAACTTCTTTATCCATTTTTCACTTTCTGCGATGTTGAACTTGTACGGTAAACGAGGTTCTTGTAAACAGAGGCGTCCCAAACTTTGGGGTGGCTGTGTCTTTTTTATTTTAATTTCCCTAAGCTATAGGACCATAAGTGGAAGTGCCCTAGGCTCGTTGCTTTGTTTTTTAGATGTTTCAGGAAACACCATACACTTCTCCCGAGTGTCTGTTGGCAATTTACATCCCGCCCATCAGCATAACAAGGCTCCCAGTTCTCCATGGCCTGTCCTGCCTTTCTGGATTTTACACTTTTTTCAGATGGCCCTTTTGACCGGGGGGAAGTGAGACTTCATTGTAGTGCAGATTTCCTTTGCAAGCTTGCTTGGTTGGCCAAAAAGGGCGTATGCGTTTTTTCCTGAATATATTCAGGAAAAAACGCATACGCCCTTTTTGGCCAAGTGCATCATTGTGGACGTTCTGCCTCTTTTCCTATGCTTTCAATGCAATTCCAGTCTACCTCCTGAAATCGGTTTCCTGCAATTCTGCCCCGCTTTCGAGTCCTCTTGGCAGCCTTACTTCAGTATATTTTTGGACGATAGCTGTCATTTATAACTCTGCAGGTTTGTGAATTACAGTGCCCCTGAGCTCCTTTCTTCAACTCGCTTTCTTGTGACCTGGCCGCAACACCGCAGGATGGATTCAGGCCCTAATCTGGTTCCGGCACGGCACGCTGAGCCTTTGGTTAATTCCTCTTTCTGGTGGGAAATGAGAGTTAAATTTGCCCGTCCAGACACCTCCAGCTAGTCTCTCATTGGTTCTCCCTATTCCTGTTCATCTTCCGCAGAAATTGCAAACTGGGCCAAACAGGAGATTAAAGGGACGGACTCTCCAAGTCGGGAGAGTGTTAGTAAAGCGTCTGGAATGTTGCACCCGAGTACCAGGGTACGTAAACTGAGACATATTTGAACACGTCTCCCGATCACATGGTTGATCATACTCTAGGTTCCACATGCATGTTTTAGCTGAAGGAAGAATACCTTAAACCTGGGTAGTTGAAACCCGTGGAATGGGTACCATGCAATATGACTTCAAAGGGTCTTCATTTGCTCACCGAACCTCTCCAATCCTATCACTGCTGCGTTTGTGCCCCTATACACATGCTTGATTCTCTTTCGGAGACATAGCAATCCATAGGTTTTAAGATACTTACTAGTCAGGTACATTCTTAGGCGTTTAATATGCGGTGTTGAGTCCATTTCGTTGAGCAAGGAGTAGCTCTTGTCTATTCCATATTTGGCTTAAGGAACTTTATCTGTGCTCGTTTCAATCTCTGGTTTTATGCAGCACCCCAACTCACCTTTCCCCTTAAGCAAGCATAAGTTGGTTTTCTAAATTTGAGACCCTGTTCTGTTCTGTAATTCAGTTCCTGTGTAGCCAAGTTTACATTCCGTGTATTAGTGATATCTTATGATGTTTCTTTTACTGTGTGACTTATTTCAGTGAGAATCATCGTACCTGAATCCACTCATTGTGCTGCTAAGGGCCTGATGACATAGATTTTATTGCTGAGTGATACTGCATTGTACGTAAGTACCACAAGTTCTTTATCCATTTTTCACTTTCTGTGATATTGAACTTGTACGGTAAACGAGGTTCTTGTAAACAGAGGCGTCCCAAACTTTGGGGTGGCTGTGTCTTTTTGATTTTAATTTCCCTAAGCTATAGGACCATAAGTGGAAGTGCCCTAGGCTCTGTTGCTTTGTTTTTTAGATGTTTCAGGAAACACCATACACTTCTCCCGAGTGTCTGTTGGCAATTTACATCCCGCCCATCAGCATAACAAGGCTCCCAGTTCTCCATGGCCTGTCCTGCCTTTCTGGATTTCACACTTTTTTCAGATGGCCCTTTTGACCGGGGGGAAGTGAGACTTCATTGTAGTGCAGATTTCCTTTGCAAGCTTGCTTGGTTGGCCAAAAAGGGCGTATGCGTTTTTTCCTGAATATATTCAGGAAAAAACGCATACGCCCTTTTTGGCCAAGTGCATCATTGTGGACGTTCTGCCTCTTTTCCTATGCTTTCAATGCAATTCCAGTCTACCTCCTGAAATCGGTTTCCTGCAATTCTGCCCCGCTTTCGAGTCCTCTTGGCAGCCTTACTTCAGTATATTTTTGGACGATAGCTGTCATTTATAACTCTGCAGGTTTGTGAATTACAGTGCCCCTGAGCTCCTTTCTTCAACTCGCTTTCTTTTGAGCTGGCCGCAACACCGCAGGATGGCTTCAGGCCCTAATCTGGTTCCGGCCCGGCACGCTGAGCCTTTGGTTATTTCCTCTTCCTGGTGGGAAATGAGAGTTAAATTTGCCCGTCCAGACACCTCCAGCTAGTCTCTCATTGGTGTTCCCTATTCCTGTTCATCTTCCGCAGAAATTGCAAACTGGGCCAAACAGGAGGTTAAAGGCGCTGACTCTCCAAGTGGGGAGAGTGTTAGTAAAGCGTCTGGAATGTTGCACCCGAGTACCAGGGGAGGAAAACTGAGACATATTTGAACACGTCTCCCGTTCACATGGTTGATCATACTCTGGGTTCCACATGCATGTTTTAGCTGAAGGAAGAATACCTTAAACCTGGAGAGTTGAGACCCGTGGAATGGGTACCATGCAATATGACTTCAAAGGGTCTTCATTTGCTCACCGAACCTCTCCAATCCTATCACTGCTGCGTTTATGCCCCTGTACACACGCTTGATTCTCTTTTGGAGACATAGCAATCCATAGGTTTTAAGATACTTACTAGTCAGGTACATTCTTAGGCGTTTAATATGGGGTGTTGAGTCCATTTCGTTGAGCAAGGAGTAGCTCTTGTCTAGTCCATATTTGGCTTAAGGAACTTTATCTGTGCTCATTTCAATCTCTTGTTTTATGCAGCACCCCAACTCACCTTTCCCCTTAAGCAAGCATAAGTTGGTTTTCTAAATTTGAGACCCTGTTCTGTTTTGGAATTCAGTTCCTGTGTAGCCAAGTTTACATTCCGTGTATTAGTGATATCTTATGATGTTTCTTTTTCTGTGTGACTTATTTCAGTGAGAATCATCGTACCTGAATCCACTCATTATGCTGCTACGGGCCTGATGACATAGATTTCATTGCTGAGTGATACTGCATTGTACGTAAGTACCACAAGTTCTTTATCCATTTTTCACTTTCTGTGATATTGAACTTGTACGGTAAACGAGGTTCTTGTAAACAGAGGCGTCCCAAACTTTGGGGTGGCTGTGTCTTTTTGATTTTAATTTCCCTAAGCTATAGGACCATAAGTGGAAGTGCCCTAGGCTCTGTTGCTTTGTTTTTTAGATGTTTCAGGAAACACCATACACTTCTCCCGAGTGTCTGTTGGCAATTTACATCCCGCCCATCAGCATAACAAGGCTCCCAGTTCTCCATGGCCTGTCCTGCCTTTCTGGATTTTACACTTTTTTCAGATGGCCCTTTTGACCGGGGGGAAGTGAGACTTCATTGTAGTGCAGATTTCCTTTGCAAGCTTGCTTGGTTGGCCAAAAAGGGCGTATGCGTTTTTTCCTGAATATATTCAGGAAAAAACGCATACGCGCTTTTTGGCCAAGTGCATCATTGTGGACGTTCTGCCTCTTTTCCTATGCTTTCAAAGCAATTCCAGTCTACCTCCTGAAATCGATTTCCTGCAATTCTGCCCCGCTTTCGAGTCCTCTTGGCAGCCTTACTTCAGTATATTTTTGGACGATAGCTGTCATTTATAACTCTGCAGGTTTGTGAATTACAGTGCCCCTGAGCTCCTTTCTTCAACTCGCTTTCTTTTGAGCTGGCCGCAACACCGCAGGATGGCTTCAGGCCCTAATCTGGTTCCGGCACGGCACGCTGAGCCTTTGGTTATTTCCTCTTCCTGGTGGGAAATGAGAGTTAAATTTGCCCGTCCAGACACCTCCAGCTAGTCTCTCATTGGTGTTCCCTATTCCTGTTCATCTTCCACAGAAATTGCAAACTGGGCCAAACAGGAAGTTAAAGGCGCTGACTCTCCAAGTGGGGAGAGTGTTAGTAAAGCGTCTGGAATGTTGCACCCGAGTACCAGGGGAGGAAAACTGAGACATATTTGAACACGTCTCCCGTTCACATGGTTGATCATACTCTGGGTTCCACATGCATGTTTTAGCTGAAGGAAGAATACCTTAAACCTGGAGAGTTGAGACCCGTGGAATGGGTACCATGCAATATGACTTCAAAGGGTCTTCATTTGCTCACCGAACCTCTCCAATCCTATCACTGCTGCGTTTATGCCCCTGTACACATGCTTGATTCTCTTTTGGAGACATAGCAATCCATAGGTTTTAAGATACTTACTAGTCAGGTACATTCTTAGGCGTTTAATATGGGGTGTCGAGTCCATTTCATTGAGCAAGGAGGAGCTCTTGTCTAGTCCATATTTGGCTTAAGGAACTTTATCTGTGCTCATTTCAATCTCTGGTTTTATGCAGCACCCCAACTCACCTTTCCCCTTAAGCAAGCATAAGTTGGTTTTCTAAATTTGAGACCCTGTTCTGTTTTGGAATTCAGTTCCTGTGTAGCCAAGTTTACATTCTGTGTATTACTGATATCTTATGATGTTTCTTTTTCTGTGTGACTTATTTCAGTTAGAATCATCATACCTGAATCCACTCATTGTGCTGCTAAGGGCCTGATGACATAGATTTCATTGCTGAGTGATATTGCTTTGTAAGTAAATACCACAACTTCTTTATCCATTTTTCACTTTCTGCGATGTTGAACTTGTACGGTAAACGAGGTTCTTGTAAACAGAGGCGTCCCAAACTTTGGGGTGGCTGTGTCTTTTTGATTTTAATTTCCCTAAGCTATAGGACCATAAGTGGAAGTGCCCTAGGCTCTGTTGCTTTGTTTTTTAGATGTTTCAGGAAACACCATACACTTCTCCCGAGTGTCTGTTGGCAATTTACATCCCGCCCATCAGCATAACAAGGCTCCCAGTTCTCCATGGCCTGTCCTGCCTTTCTGGATTTTACACTTTTTTCAGATGGCCCTTTTGACCGGGGCGAAGTGAGACTTCATTGTAGTGCAGATTTCCTTTGCAAGCTTGCTTGGTTGGCCAAAAAGGGCGTATGCGTTTTTTCCTGAATATATTCAGGAAAAAACGCATACGCCCTTTTTGGCCAAGTGCATCATTGTGGACGTTCTGCCTCTTTTCCTATGCTTTCAATGCAATTCCCGTCTACCTCCTGAAATCGGTTTCCTGCAATTCTGCCCCGCTTTCAAGTCCTCTTGGCAGCCTTACTTCAGTATATTTTTGGACGATAGCTGTCATTTATAACTCTGCAGGTTTGTGAATTACAGTGCCCCTGAGCTCCTTTCTTCAACTCGCTTTCTTTTGAGCTGGCCGCAACACGGCAGGATGGCTTCAGGCCCTAATCTGGTTCCGTCACGGCACGCTGAGCCTTTGGTTATTTCCTCTTCCTGGTGGGAAATGAGAGTTAAATTTGCCCGTCCAGACACCTCCAGCTAGTCTCTCATTGGTGTTCCCTATTCCTGTTCATCTTCCGCAGAAATTGCAAACTGGGCCAAACAGGAAGTTAAAGGCGCTGACTCTCCAAGTGGGGAGAGTGTTAGTAAAGCGTCTGGAATGTTGCACCCGAGTACCAGGGGAGGAAAACTGAGACATATTTGAACACGTCTCCCATTCACATGGTTGATCATACTCTGGGTTCCACATGCATGTTTTAGCTGAAGGAAGAATACCTTAAACCTGGAGAGTTGAGACCCGTGGAATGGGTACCATGCAATCTGACTTCAAAGGGTCTTCATTTGCTCACCGAACCTCTCCAATCCTATCACTGCTGCGTTTATGCCCCTGTACACACGCTTGATTCTCTTTTGGAGACATAGCAATCCATAGGTTTTAAGATACTTACTAGTCAGGTACATTCTTAGGCGTTTAATATGGGGTGTTGAGTCCATTTCGTTGAGCAAGGAGTAGCTCTTGTCTATTCCATATTTGGCTTAAGGAACTTTATCTGTGCTCATTTCAATCTCTGGTTTTATGCAGCACCCCAACTCACCTTTCCCCTTAAGCAAGCATAAGTTGGTTTTCTAAATTTGAGACCCTGTTCTGTTTTGGAATTCAGTTCCTGTGTAGCCAAGTTTACATTCCGTGTATTAGTGATATCTTATGATGTTTCTTTTTCTGTGTGACTTATTTCAGTGAGAATCATCGTACCTGAATCCACTCATTATGCTGCTACGGGCCTGATGACATAGATTTCATTGCTGAGTGATACTGCATTGTACGTAAGTACCACAACTTCTTTATCCATTTTTCACTTTCTGCGATGTTGAACTTGTACTGTAAACGAGGTTCTTGTAAACAGAGGCGTCCCAAACTTTGGGGTGGCTGTGTCTTTTTGATTTTAATTTCCCTAAGCTATAGGACCATAAGTGGAAGTGCCCTAGGCTCGTTGCTTTGTTTTTTAGATGTTTCAGGAAACACCATACACTTCTCCCGAGTGTCTGTTGGCAATTTACATCCCGCCCATCAGCATAACAAGGCTCCCAGTTCTCCATGGCCTGTCCTGCCTTTCTGGATTTTACACTTTTTTCAGATGGCCCTTTTGACCGGGGGGAAGTGAGACTTCATTGTAGTGCAGATTTCCTTTGCAAGCTTGCTTGGTTGGCCAAAAAGGGCGTATGCGTTTTTTCCTGAATATATTCAGGAAAAAACGCATACGCCCTTTTTGGCCAAGTGCATCATTGTGGACGTTCTGCCTCTTTTCCTATGCTTTCAATGCAATTCCAGTCTACCTCCTGAAATCGGTTTCCTGCAATTCTGCCCCGCTTTCGAGTCCTCTTGGCAGCCTTACTTCAGTATATTTTTGGACGATAGCTGTCATTTATAACTCTGCAGGTTTGTGAATTACAGTGCCCCTGAGCTCCTTTCTTCAACTCGCTTTCTTTTGAGCTGGCCGCAACACCGCAGGATGGCTTCAGGCCCTAATCTGGTTCCGGCACGGCACGCTGAGCCTTTGGTTATTTCCTCTTCCTGGTGGGAAATGAGAGTTAAATTTGCCCGTCCAGACACCTCCAGCTAGTCTCTCATTGGTGTTCCCTATTCCTGTTCATCTTCCACAGAAATTGCAAACTGGGCCAAACAGGAAGTTAAAGGCGCTGACTCTCCAAGTGGGGAGAGTGTTAGTAAAGCGTCTGGAATGTTGCACCCGAGTACCAGGGGAGGAAAACTGAGACATATTTGAACACGTCTCCCGTTCACATGGTTGATCATACTCTGGGTTCCACATGCATGTTTTAGCTGAAGGAAGAATACCTTAAACCTGGAGAGTTGAGACCCGTGGAATGGGTACCATGCAATATGACTTCAAAGGGTCTTCATTTGCTCACCGAACCTCTCCAATCCTATCACTGCTGCGTTTATGCCCCTGTACACATGCTTGATTCTCTTTTGGAGACATAGCAATCCATAGGTTTTAAGATACTTACTAGTCAGGTACATTCTTAGGCGTTTAATATGGGGTGTCGAGTCCATTTCATTGAGCAAGGAGGAGCTCTTGTCTAGTCCATATTTGGCTTAAGGAACTTTATCTGTGCTCATTTCAATCTCTGGTTTTATGCAGCACCCCAACTCACCTTTCCCCTTAAGCAAGCATAAGTTGGTTTTCTAAATTTGAGACCCTGTTCTGTTTTGGAATTCAGTTCCTGTGTAGCCAAGTTTACATTCTGTGTATTACTGATATCTTATGATGTTTCTTTTTCTGTGTGACTTATTTCAGTTAGAATCATCATACCTGAATCCACTCATTGTGCTGCTAAGGGCCTGATGACATAGATTTCATTGCTGAGTGATATTGCTTTGTAAGTAAATACCACAACTTCTTTATCCATTTTTCACTTTCTGCGATGTTGAACTTGTACGGTAAACGAGGTTCTTGTAAACAGAGGCGTCCCAAACTTTGGGGTGGCTGTGTCTTTTTGATTTTAATTTCCCTAAGCTATAGGACCATAAGTGGAAGTGCCCTAGGCTCTGTTGCTTTGTTTTTTAGATGTTTCAGGAAACACCATACACTTCTCCCGAGTGTCTGTTGGCAATTTACATCCCGCCCATCAGCATAACAAGGCTCCCAGTTCTCCATGGCCTGTCCTGCCTTTCTGGATTTTACACTTTTTTCAGATGGCCCTTTTGACCGGGGCGAAGTGAGACTTCATTGTAGTGCAGATTTCCTTTGCAAGCTTGCTTGGTTGGCCAAAAAGGGCGTATGCGTTTTTTCCTGAATATATTCAGGAAAAAACGCATACGCCCTTTTTGGCCAAGTGCATCATTGTGGACGTTCTGCCTCTTTTCCTATGCTTTCAATGCAATTCCCGTCTACCTCCTGAAATCGGTTTCCTGCAATTCTGCCCCGCTTTCAAGTCCTCTTGGCAGCCTTACTTCAGTATATTTTTGGACGATAGCTGTCATTTATAACTCTGCAGGTTTGTGAATTACAGTGCCCCTGAGCTCCTTTCTTCAACTCGCTTTCTTTTGAGCTGGCCGCAACACGGCAGGATGGCTTCAGGCCCTAATCTGGTTCCGTCACGGCACGCTGAGCCTTTGGTTATTTCCTCTTCCTGGTGGGAAATGAGAGTTAAATTTGCCCGTCCAGACACCTCCAGCTAGTCTCTCATTGGTGTTCCCTATTCCTGTTCATCTTCCGCAGAAATTGCAAACTGGGCCAAACAGGAAGTTAAAGGCGCTGACTCTCCAAGTGGGGAGAGTGTTAGTAAAGCGTCTGGAATGTTGCACCCGAGTACCAGGGGAGGAAAACTGAGACATATTTGAACACGTCTCCCATTCACATGGTTGATCATACTCTGGGTTCCACATGCATGTTTTAGCTGAAGGAAGAATACCTTAAACCTGGAGAGTTGAGACCCGTGGAATGGGTACCATGCAATATGACTTCAAAGGGTCTTCATTTGCTCACCGAACCTCTCCAATCCTATCACTGCTGCGTTTATGCCCCTGTACACACGCTTGATTCTCTTTTGGAGACATAGCAATCCATAGGTTTTAAGATACTTACTAGTCAGGTACATTCTTAGGCGTTTAATATGGGGTGTTGAGTCCATTTCGTTGAGCAAGGAGTAGCTCTTGTCTATTCCATATTTGGCTTAAGGAACTTTATCTGTGCTCATTTCAATCTCTGGTTTTATGCAGCACCCCAACTCACCTTTCCCCTTAAGCAAGCATAAGTTGGTTTTCTAAATTTGAGACCCTGTTCTGTTTTGGAATTCAGTTCCTGTGTAGCCAAGTTTACATTCCGTGTATTAGTGATATCTTATGATGTTTCTTTTTCTGTGTGACTTATTTCAGTGAGAATCATCGTACCTGAATCCACTCATTATGCTGCTACGGGCCTGATGACATAGATTTCATTGCTGAGTGATACTGCATTGTACGTAAGTACCACAACTTCTTTATCCATTTTTCACTTTCTGCGATGTTGAACTTGTACTGTAAACGAGGTTCTTGTAAACAGAGGCGTCCCAAACTTTGGGGTGGCTGTGTCTTTTTGATTTTAATTTCCCTAAGCTATAGGACCATAAGTGGAAGTGCCCTAGGCTCGTTGCTTTGTTTTTTAGATGTTTCAGGAAACACCATACACTTCTCCCGAGTGTCTGTTGGCAATTTACATCCCGCCCATCAGCATAACAAGGCTCCCAGTTCTCCATGGCCTGTCCTGCCTTTCTGGATTTTACACTTTTTTCAGATGGCCCTTTTGACCGGGGGGAAGTGAGACTTCATTGTAGTGCAGATTTCCTTTGCAAGCTTGCTTGGTTGGCCAAAAAGGGCGTATGCGTTTTTTCCTGAATATATTCAGGAAAAAACGCATACGCCCTTTTTGGCCAAGTGCATCATTGTGGACGTTCTGCCTCTTTTCCTATGCTTTCAATGCAATTCCAGTCTACCTCCTGAAATCGGTTTCCTGCAATTCTGCCCCGCTTTCGAGTCCTCTTGGCAGCCTTACTTCAGTATATTTTTGGACGATAGCTGTCATTTATAACTCTGCAGGTTTGTGAATTACAGTGCCCCTGAGCTCCTTTCTTCAACTCGCTTTCTTGTGACCTGGCCGCAACACCGCAGGATGGCTTCAGGCCCTAATCTGGTTCCGGCACGGCACGCTGAGCCTTTGGTTATTTCCTCTTCCTGGTGGGAAATGAGAGTTAAATTTGCCCGTCCAGACACCTCCAGCTAGTCTCTCATTGGTGTTCCCTATTCCTGTTCATCTTCCGCAGAAATTGCAAACTGGGCCAAACAGGAGGTTAAAGGCGCTGACTCTCCAAGTGGGGAGAGTGTTAGTAAAGCGTCTGGAATGTTGCACCCGAGTACCAGGGGAGGAAAACTGAGACATATTTGAACACGTCTCCCGTTCACATGGTTGATCATACTCTGGGTTCCACATGCATGTTTTAGCTGAAGGAAGAATACCTTAAACCTGGAGAGTTGAGACCCGTGGAATGGGTACCATGCAATATGACTTCAAAGGGTCTTCATTTGCTCACCGAACCTCTCCAATCCTATCACTGCTGCGTTTATGCCCCTGTACACACGCTTGATTCTCTTTTGGAGACATAGCAATCCATAGGTTTTAAGATACTTACTAGTCAGGTACATTCTTAGGCGTTTAATATGCGGTGTTGAGTCCATTTCGTTGAGCAAGGAGTAGCTCTTGTCTATTCCATATTTGGCTTAAGGAACTTTATCTGTGCTCATTTCAATCTCTGGTTTTATGCAGCACCCCAACTCACCTTTCCCCTTAAGCAAGCATAAGTTGGTTTTCTAAATTTGAGACCCTGTTCTGTTCTGGAATTCAGTTCCTGTGTAGCCAAGTTTACATTCCGTGTATTACTGATATCTTATGATGTTTCTTTTTCTGTGTCACTTATTTCAGTTAGAATCATCATACCTGAATCCACTCATTGTGCTGCTAAGGGCCTGATGACATAGATTTCATTGCTGAGTGATATTGCTTTGTAAGTAAATACCACATGTTCTTTATCCATTTTTCACTTTCTGCGATGTTGAACTTGTACTGTAAACGAGGTTCTTGTAAACAGAGGCGTCCCAAACTTTGGGGTGGCTGTGTCTTTTTTATTTTAATTTCCCTAAGCTATAGGACCATAAGTGGAAGTGCCCTAGGCTCTGTTGCTTTGTTTTTTAGATGTTTCAGGAAACACCATACACTTCTCCCGAGTGTCTGTTGGCAAATTACATCCCGCCCATCAGCATAACAAGGCTCCCAGTTCTCCATGGCCTGTCCTGCCTTTCTGGATTTTACACTTTTTTCAGATGGCCCTTTTGACCGGGGGGAAGTGAGACTTCATTGTAGTGCAGATTTCCTTTGCAAGCTTGCTTGGTTGGCCAAAAAGGGCGTATGCGTTTTTTCCTGAATATATTCAGGAAAAAACGCATACGCCCTTTTTGGCCAAGTGCATCATTGTGGACGTTCTGCCTCTTTTCCTATGCTTTCAATGCAATTCCAGTCTACCTCCTGAAATCGGTTTCCTGCAATTCTGCCCCGCTTTCGAGTCCTCTTGGCAGCCTTACTTCAGTATATTTTTGGACGATAGCTGTCATTTATAACTCTGCAGGTTTGTGAATTACAGTGCCCCTGAGCTCCTTTCTTCAACTCGCTTTCTTGTGACCTGGCCGCAACACCGCAGGATGGCTTCAGGCCCTAATCTGGTTCCGGCACGGCACGCTGAGCCTTTGGTTATTTCCTCTTCCTGGTGGGAAATGAGAGTTAAATTTGCCCGTCCAGACACCTCCAGCTAGTCTCTCATTGGTTCTCCCTATTCCTGTTCATCTTCCGCAGAAATTGCAAACTGGGCCAAACAGGAGGTTAAAGGCGCTGACTCTCCAAGTGGGGAGAGTGTTAGTAAAGCGTCTGGAATGTTGCACCCGAGTACCAGGGGAGGAAAACTGAGACATATTTGAACACGTCTCCCGTTCACATGGTTGATCATACTCTGGGTTCCACATGCATGTTTTAGCTGAAGGAAGAATACCTTAAACCTGGAGAGTTGAGACCCGTGGAATGGGTACCATGCAATATGACTTCAAAGGGTCTTCATTTGCTCACCGAACCTCTCCAATCCTATCACTGCTGCGTTTATGCCCCTGTACACACGCTTGATTCTCTTTTGGAGACATAGCAATCCATAGGTTTTAAGATACTTACTAGTCAGGTACATTCTTAGGCGTTTAATATGCGGTGTTGAGTCCATTTCGTTGAGCAAGGAGTAGCTCTTGTCTATTCCATATTTGGCTTAAGGAACTTTATCTGTGCTCATTTCAATCTCTGGTTTTATGCAGCACCCCAACTCACCTTTCCCCTTAAGCAAGCATAAGTTGGTTTTCTAAATTTGAGACCCTGTTCTGTTCTGGAATTCAGTTCCTGTGTAGCCAAGTTTACATTCCGTGTATTAGTGATATCTTATGATGTTTCTTTTTCTGTGTCACTTATTTCAGTTAGAATCATCATACCTGAATCCACTCATTGTGCTGCTAAGGGCCTGATGACATAGATTTCATTGCTGAGTGATATTGCTTTGTAAGTAAATACCACATGTTCTTTATCCATTTTTCACTTTCTGCGATGTTGAACTTGTACTGTAAACGAGGTTCTTGTAAACAGAGGCGTCCCAAACTTTGGGGTGGCTGTGTCTTTTTTATTTTAATTTCCCTAAGCTATAGGACCATAAGTGGAAGTGCCCTAGGCTCTGTTGCTTTGTTTTTTAGATGTTTCAGGAAACACCATACACTTCTCCCGAGTGTCTGTTGGCAAATTACATCCCGCCCATCAGCATAACAAGGCTCCCAGTTCTCCATGGCCTGTCCTGCCTTTCTGGATTTTACACTTTTTTCAGATGGCCCTTTTGACCGGGGGGAAGTGAGACTTCATTGTAGTGCAGATTTCCTTTGCAAGCTTGCTTGGTTGGCCAAAAAGGGCGTATGCGTTTTTTCCTGAATATATTCAGGAAAAAACGCATACGCGCTTTTTGGCCAAGTGCATCATTGTGGACGTTCTGCCTCTTTTCCTATGCTTTCAAAGCAATTCCAGTCTACCTCCTGAAATCGGTTTCCTGCAATTCTGCCCCGCTTTCAAGTCCTCTTGGCAGCCTTACTTCAGTATATTTTTGGACGATAGCTGTCATTTATAACTCTGCAGGTTTGTGAATTACAGTGCCCCTGAGCTCCTTTCTTCAACTCGCTTTCTTTTGAGCTGGCCGCAACACCGCAGGATGGCTTCAGGCCCTAATCTGGTTCCGGCACGGCACGCTGAGCCTTTGGTTATTTCCTCTTCCTGGTGGGAAATGAGAGTTAAATTTGCCCGTCCAGACACCTCCAGCTAGTCTCTCATTGGTGTTCCCTATTCCTGTTCATCTTCCGCAGAAATTGCAAACTGGGCCAAACAGGAAGTTAAAGGCGCTGACTCTCCAAGTGGGGAGAGTGTTAGTAAAGCGTCTGGAATGTTGCACCCGAGTACCAGGGGAGGAAAACTGAGACATATTTGAACACGTCTCCCGTTCACATGGTTGATCATACTCTGGGTTCCACATGCATGTTTTAGCTGAAGGAAGAATACCTTAAACCTGGAGAGTTGAGACCCGTGGAATGGGTACCATGCAATATGACTTCAAAGGGTCTTCATTTGCTCACCGAACCTCTCCAATCCTATCACTGCTGCGTTTATGCCCCTGTACACACGCTTGATTCTCTTTTGGAGACATAGCAATCCATAGGTTTTAAGATACTTACTAGTCAGGTACATTCTTAGGCGTTTAATATGGGGTGTTGAGTCCATTTCGTTGAGCAAGGAGTAGCTCTTGTCTAGTCCATATTTGGCTTAAGGAACTTTATCTGTGCTCATTTCAATCTCTGGTTTTATGCAGCACCCCAACTCACCTTTCCCCTTAAGCAAGCATAAGTTGGTTTTCTAAATTTGAGACCCTGTTCTGTTCTGTAATTCAGTTCCTGTGTAGCCAAGTTTACATTCCGTGTATTAGTGATATCTTATGATGTTTCTTTTTCTGTGTGACTTATTTCAGTGAGAATCATCGTACCTGAATCCACTCATTATGCTGCTACGGGCCTGATGACATAGATTTCATTGCTGAGTGATACTGCATTGTACGTAAGTACCACAAGTTCTTTATCCATTTTTCACTTTCTGTGATATTGAACTTCTACGTTAAACGAGGTTCTTGTAAACAGAGGCGTCCCAAACTTTGGGGTGGCTGTGTCTTTTTGATTTTAATTTCCCTAAGCTATAGGACCATAAGTGGAAGTGCCCTAGGCTCTCTTGCTTTGTTTTTTAGATGTTTCAGGAAACACCATACACTTCTCCCGAGTGTCTGTTGGCAATTTACATCCCGCCCATCAGCATAACAAGGCTCCCAGTTCTCCATGGCCTGTCCTGCCTTTCTGGATTTTACACTTTTTTCAGATGGCCCTTTTGACCGGGGGGAAGTGAGAGTTCATTGTAGTGCAGATTTCCTTTGCAAGCTTGCTTGGTTGGCCAAAAAGGGCGTATGCGTTTTTTCCTGAATATATTCAGGAAAAAACGCATACGCCCTTTTTGGCCAAGTGCATCATTGTGGACGTTCTGCCTCTTTTCCTATGCTTTCAATGCAATTCCAGTCTACCTCCTGAAATCGGTTTCCTGCAATTCTGCCCCGCTTTCAAGTCCTCTTGGCAGCCTTACTTCAGTATATTTTTGGACGATAGCTGTCATTTATAACTCTGCAGGTTTGTGAATTACAGTGCCCCTGAGCTCCTTTCTTCAACTCGCTTTCTTGTGACCTGGCCGCAACACCGCAGGATGGCTTCAGGCCCTAATCTGGTTCCGGCACGGCACGCTGAGCCTTTGGTTATTTCCTCTTCCTGGTGGGAAATGAGAGTTAAATTTGCCCGTCCAGACACCTCCAGCTAGTCTCTCATTGGTGTTCCCTATTCCTGTTCATCTTCCGCAGAAATTGAAAACTGGGCCAAACAGGAGGTTAAAGGCGCTGACTTTCCAAGTGGGGAGAGTGTTAGTAAAGCGTCTGGAATGTTGCACCCGAGTACCAGGGTACGAAAACTGAGACATATTTGAACACGTCTCCCGTTCACACGGTTGATCATACTCTGGGTTCCACATGCATGTTTTAGCTGAAGGAAGAATACCTTAAACCTGGAGAGTTGAGACCCGTGGAATGGGTACCATGCAATATGACTTCAAAGGGTCTTCATTTGTTCACCGAACCTCTCCAATCCTATCACTGCTGCGTTTATGCGCCTGTACACATGCTTGATTCACTTTCGGAAACATAGCAATCCATAGGTTTTAAGATACTTACTAGTCAGGTACATTCTTAGGCGTTTAATATGCGGTGTTGAGTCCATTTCGTTGAGCAAGGAGTAGCTCTTGTCTATTCCATATTTGGCTTAAGGAACTTTATCTGTGCTCATTTCAATCTCTGGTTTTATGCAGCACCCCAACTCACCTTTCCCCTTAAGCAAGCATAAGTTGGTTTTCTAAATTTGAGACCCTGTTCTGTTCTGGAATTCAGTTCCTGTGTAGCCAAGTTTACATTCCGTGTATTACTGATATCTTATGATGTTTCTTTTTCTGTGTCACTTATTTCAGTTAGAATCATCATACCTGAATCCACTCATTGTGCTGCTAAGGGCCTGATGACATAGATTTCATTGCTGAGTGATATTGCTTTGTAAGTAAATACCACATGTTCTTTATCCATTTTTCACTTTCTGCGATGTTGAACTTGTACTGTAAACGAGGTTCTTGTAAACAGAGGCGTCCCAAACTTTGGGGTGGCTGTGTCTTTTTGATTTTAATTTCCCTAAGCTATAGGACCATAAGTGGAAGTGCCCTAGGCTCTGTTGCTTTGTTTTTTAGATGTTTCAGGAAACACCATACACTTCTCCCGAGTGTCTGTTGGCAAATTACATCCCGCCCATCAGCATAACAAGGCTCCCAGTTCTCCATGGCCTGTCCTGCCTTTCTGGATTTTACACTTTTTTCAGATGGCCCTTTTGACCGGGGGGAAGTGAGACTTCATTGTAGTGCAGATTTCCTTTGCAAGCTTGCTTGGTTGGCCAAAAAGGGCGTATGCGTTTTTTCCTGAATATATTCAGGAAAAAACGCATACGCCCTTTTTGGCCAAGTGCATCATTGTGGACGTTCTGCCTCTTTTCCTATGCTTTCAATGCAATTCCAGTCTACCTCCTGAAATTGGTTTCCTGCAATTCTGCCCCGCTTTCAAGTCCTCTTGGCAGCCTTACTTCAGTATATTTTTGGACGATAGCTGTCATTTATAACTCTGCAGGTTTGTGAATTACAGTGCCCCTGAGCTCCTTTCTTCAACTCGCTTTCTTTTGAGCTGGCCGCAACACCGCAGGATGGCTTCAGGCCCTAATCTGGTTCCGGCCCGGCACGCTGAGCCTTCGGTTATTTCCTCTTCCTGGTGGGAAATGAGAGTTAAATTTGCCCGTCCAGACACCTCCAGCTAGTCTCTCATTGGTGTTCCCTATTCCTGTTCATCTTCCGCAGAAATTGCAAACTGGGCCAAACAGGAGGTTAAAGGCGCTGACTCTCCAAGTGGGGAGAGTGTTAGTAAAGCGTCTGGAATGTAGCACCCGAGTACCAGGGGAGGAAAACTGAGACATATTTGAACACGTCTCCCGTTCACATGGTTGATCATACTCTGGGTTCCACATGCATGTTTTAGCTGAAGGAAGAATACCTTAAACCTGGAGAGTTGAGACCCGTGGAATGGGTACCACGCAATATGACTTCAAAGGGTCTTCATTTGCTCACCGAACCTCTCCAATCCTATCACTGCTGCGTTTATGCCCCTGTACACATGCTTGATTCTCTTTCGGAGACATAGCAATCCATAGGTTTTAAGATACTTACTAGTCAGGTACATTCTTAGGCGTTTAATATGGGGTGTTGAGTCCATTTCGTTGAGCAAGGAGCAGCTCTTGTCTAGTCCATATTTGGCTTAAGGAACTTTATCTGTGCTCATTTCAATCTCTGGTTTTATGCAGCACCCCAACTCACCTTTCCCTTTAAGCAAGCATAAGTTGGTTTTCTAAATTTGAGACCCTGTTCTGTTTTGGAATTCAGTTCCTGTGTAGCCAAGTTTACATTCCGTGTATTAGTGATATCTTATGATGTTTCTTTTTCTGTGTGACTTATTTCAGTGAGAATCATCGTACCTGAATCCACTCATTATGCTGCTACGGGCCTGATGACATAGATTTCATTGCTGAGTGATACTGCATTGTACGTAAGTACCACAAGTTCTTTATCCATTTTTCACTTTCTGTGATATTGAACTTGTACGGTAAACGAGGTTCTTGTAAACAGAGGCGTCCCAAACTTTGGGGTGGCTGTGTCTTTTTGATTTTAATTTCCCTAAGCTATAGGACCATAAGTGGAAGTGCCCTAGGCTCTGTTGCTTTGTTTTTTAGATGTTTCAGGAAACACCATACACTTCTTCCGAGTGTCTGTTGGCAATTTACATCCCGCCCATCAGCATAACAAGGCTCCCAGTTCTCCATGGCCTGTCCTGCCTTTCTGGATTTTACACTTTTTTCAGATGGCCCTTTTGACCGGGGGGAAGTGAGACTTCATTGTAGTGCAGATTTCCTTTGCAAGCTTGCTTGGTTGGCCAAAAAGGGCGTATGCGTTTTTTCCTGAATATATTCAGGAAAAAACGCATACGCCCTTTTTGGCCAAGTGCATCATTGTGGACGTTCTGCCTCTTTTCCTATGCTTTCAAAGCAATTCCAGTCTACCTCCTGAAATCGGTTTCCTGCAATTCTGCCCCGCTTTCAAGTCCTCTTGGCAGCCTTACTTCAGTATATTTTTGGACGATAGCTGTCATTTATAACTCTGCAGGTTTGTGAATTACAGTGCCCCTGAGCTCCTTTCTTCAACTCGCTTTCTTTTGAGCTGGCCGCAACACCACAGAATGGCTTCAGGCCCTAATATGGTTCCGTCACGGCACGCAGAGCCTTTGGTTATTTCCTCTTCCTGGTGGGAAATGAGAGTTAAATTTGCCCGTCCAGACACCTCCTGCTAGTCTCTCATTGGTTCTCACTATTCCTGTTCATCTTCCTCAGAAATTGCAAACTGGGCCAAACAGGAGGTTAAAGGCGCTGACTCTCCAAGTGGGGAGAGTGTTAGTAAAGCGTCTGGAATGTTGCACCCGAGTACCAGGGGAGGAAAACTGAGACATATTTGAACACGTCTCCCGTTCACATGGTTGATCATACTCTGGGTTCCACATGCATGTTTTAGCTGAAGGAAGAATACCTTAAACCTGGAGAGTTGAGACCCGTGGAATGGGTACCATGCAATATGACTTCAAAGGGTCTTCATTTGCTCACCGAACCTCTCCAATCCTATCACTGCTGCATTTATGCCCCTGTACACACGCTTGATTCTCTTTTGGAGACATAGCAATCCATAGGTTTTAAGATACTTACTAGTCAGGTACATTCTTAGGCGTTTAATATGGGGTGTTGAGTCCATTTCGTTGAGCAAGGAGTAGCTCTTGTCTCGTCCATATTTGGCTTAAGGAATTTTATCTGTGCTCATTTCAATCTCTGGTTTCATGAAGCACCCCAACTCACCTTTCCCCTTAAGCAAGCATAAGTTGGTTTTCTAAATTTGAGACCCTGTTCTGTTTTGGAATTCAGTTCCTGTGTAGCCAAGTTTACATTCCGTGTATTAGTGATATCTTATGATGTTTCTTTTTCTGTGTGACTTATTTCAGTGAGAATCATCGTACCTGAATCCACTCATTATGCTGCTACGGGCCTGATGACATAGATTTCATTGCTGAGTGATACTGCATTGTACGTAAGTACCACAAGTTCTTTATCCATTTTTCACTTTCTGTGATATTGAACTTGTACGGTAAACGAGGTTCTTGTAAACAGAGGCGTCCCAAACTTTGGGGTGGCTGTGTCTTTTTGATTTTAATTTCCCTAAGCTATAGGACCATAAGTGGAAGTGTCCTAGGCTCTGTTGCTTTGTTTTTTAGATGTTTCAGGAAACACCATACACTTCTCCCGAGTGTCTGTTGGCAATTTACATCCCGCCCATCAGCATAACAAGGCTCCCAGTTCTCCATGGCCTGTCCTGCCTTTCTGGATTTTACACTTTTTTCAGATGGCCCTTTTGACCGGGGGGAAGTGAGACTTCATTGTAGTGCAGATTTCCTTTGCAAGCTTGCTTGGTTGGCCAAAAAGGGCGTATGCGTTTTTTCCTGAATATATTCAGGAAAAAACGCATACGCCCTTTTTGGCCAAGTGCATCATTGTGGACGTTCTGCCTCTTTTCCTATGCTTTCAAAGCAATTCCAGTCTACCTCCTGAAATCGGTTTCCTGCAATTCTGCCCCGCTTTCAAGTCCTCTTGGCAGCCTTACTTCAGTATATTTTTGGACGATAGCTGTCATTTATAACTCTGCAGGTTTGTGAATTACAGTGCCCCTGAGCTCCTTTCTTCAACTCGCTTTCTTTTGAGCTGGCCGCAACACCACAGAATGGCTTCAGGCCCTAATATGGTTCCGGCACGGCACGCTGAGCCTTTGGTTATTTCCTCTTCCTGGTGGGAAATGAGAGTTAAATTTGCCCGTCCAGACACCTCCTGCTAGTCTCTCACTGGTTCTCACTATTCCTGTTCATCTTCCTCAGAAATTGCAAACTGGGCCAAACAGGAAGTTAAAGGCGCTGACTCTCCAAGTGGGGAGAGTGTTAGTAAAGCGTCTGGAATGTTGCACCCGAGTACCAGGGGAGGAAAACTGAGACATATTTGAACACGTCTCCCGTTCACATGGTTGATCATACTCTGGGTTCCACATGCATGTTTTAGCTGAAGGAAGAATACCTTAAACCTGGAGAGTTGAGACCCGTGGAATGGGTACCATGCAATATGACTTCAAAGGGTCTTCATTTGCTCACCGAACCTCTCCAATCCTATCACTGCTGCGTTTATGCCCCTGTACACACGCTTGATTCTCTTTTGGAGACATAGCAATCCATAGGTTTTAAGATACTTACTAGTCAGGTACATTCTTAGGCGTTTAATATGGGGTGTTGAGTCCATTTCGTTGAGCAAGGAGTAGCTCTTGTCTAGTCCATATTTGGCTTAAGGAACTTTATCTGTGCTCATTTCAATCTCTGGTTTCATGCAGCACCCCAACTCACCTTTCCCCTTAAGCAAGCATAAGTTGGTTTTCTAAATTTGAGACCCTGTTCTGTTTTGGAATTCAGTTCCTGTGTAGCCAAGTTTACATTCCGTGTATTAGTGATATCTTATGATGTTTCTTTTTCTGTGTGACTTATTTCAGTGAGAATCATCGTACCTGAATCCACTCATTGTGCTGCTAAGGGCCTGATGACATAGATTTCATTGCTGAGTGATACTGCATTGTACGTAAGTACCACAAGTTCTTTATCCATTTTTCACTTTCTGTGATATTGAACTTGTACGGTAAACGAGGTTCTTGTAAACAGAGGCGTCCCAAACTTTGGGGTGGCTGTGTCTTTTTGATTTTAATTTCCCTAAGCTATAGGACCATAAGTGGAAGTGCCCTAGGCTCTGTTGCTTTGTTTTTTAGATGTTTCAGGAAACACCATACACTTCTCCCGAGTGTCTGTTGGCAATTTACATCCCGCCCATCAGCATAACAAGGCTCCCAGTTCTCCATGGCCTGTCCTGCCTTTCTGGATTTTACACTTTTTTCAGATGGCCCTTTTGACCGGGGGGAAGTGAGAGTTCATTGTAGTGCAGATTTCCTTTGCAAGCTTGCTTGGTTGGCCAAAAAGGGCGTATGCGTTTTTTCCTGAATATATTCAGGAAAAAACGCATACGCCCTTTTTGGCCAAGTGCATCATTGTGGACGTTCTGCCTCTTTTCCTATGCTTTCAATGCAATTCCAGTCTACCTCCTGAAATCGGTTTCCTGCAATTCTGCCCCGCTTTCAAGTCCTCTTGGCAGCCTTACTTCAGTATATTTTTGGACGATAGCTGTCATTTATAACTCTGCAGGTTTGTGAATTACAGTGCCCCTGAGCTCCTTTCTTCAACTCGCTTTCTTGTGACCTGGCCGCAACACCGCAGGATGGCTTCAGGCCCTAATCTGGTTCCGGCACGGCACGCTGAGCCTTTGGTTATTTCCTCTTCCTGGTGGGAAATGAGAGTTAAATTTGCCCGTCCAGACACCTCCAGCTAGTCTCTCATTGGTGTTCCCTATTCCTGTTCATCTTCCGCAGAAATTGCAAACTGGGCCAAACAGGAGGTTAAAGGCGCTGACTTTCCAAGTGGGGAGAGTGTTAGTAAAGCGTCTGGAATGTTGCACCCGAGTACCAGGGTACGAAAACTGAGACATATTTGAACACGTCTCCCGTTCACACGGTTGATCATACTCTGGGTTCCACATGCATGTTTTAGCTGAAGGAAGAATACCATAAACCTGGAGAGTTGAGACCCGTGGAATGGGTACCATGCAATATGACTTCAAAGGGTCTTCATTTGTTCACCGAACCTCTCCAATCCTATCACTGCTGCGTTTATGCGCCTGTACACATGCTTGATTCACTTTCGGAAACATAGCAATCCATAGGTTTTAAGATACTTACTAGTCAGGTACATTCTTAGGCGTTTAATATGTGGTGTTGAGTCCATTTCGTTGAGCAAGGAGTAGCTCTTGTCTATTCCATATTTGGCTTAAGGAACTTTATCTGTGCTCATTTCAATCTCTGGTTTTATGCAGCACCCCAACTCACCTTTCCCCTTAAGCAAGCATAAGTTGGTTTTCTAAATTTGAGACCCTGTTCTGTTCTGGAATTCAGTTCCTGTGTAGCCAAGTTTACATTCCGTGTATTACTGATATCTTATGATGTTTCTTTTTCTGTGTGACTTATTTCAGTGAGAATCATCGTACCTGAATCCACTCATTGTGCTGCTAAGGGCCTGATGACATAGATTTCATTGCTGAGTGATACTGCATTGTACGTAAGTACCACAAGTTCTTTATCCATTTTTCACTTTCTGTGATATTGAACTTGTACGGTAAACGAGGTTCTTGTAAACAGAGGCGTCCCAAACTTTGGGGTGGCTGTGTCTTTTTGATTTTAATTTCCCTAAGCTATAGGACCATAAGTGGAAGTGCCCTAGGCTCTGTTGCTTTGTTTTTTAGATGTTTCAGGAAACACCATACACTTCTCCCGAGTGTCTGTTGGCAATTTACATCCCGCCCATCAGCATAACAAGGTTCCCAGTTCTCCATGGCCTGTCCTGCCTTTCTGGATTTTACACTTTTTTCAGATGGCCCTTTTGACCGGGGGGAAGTGAGACTTCATTGTAGTGCAGATTTCCTTTGCAAGCTTGCTTGGTTGGCCAAAAAGGGCGTATGCGTTTTTTCCTGAATATATTCAGGAAAAAACGCATACGCCCTTTTTGGCCAAGTGCATCATTGTGGACGTTCTGCCTCTTTTCCTATGCTTTAAATGCAATTCCAGTCTACCTCCTGAAATCGGTTTCCTGCAATTCTGCCCCGCTTTCAAGTCCTCTTGGCAGCCTTACTTCAGTATATTTTTGGACGATAGCTGTCATTTATAACTCTGCAGGTTTGTGAATTACAGTGCCCCTGAGCTCCTTTCTTCAACTCGCTTTCTTGTGAGCTGGCCGCAACACCGCAGGATTGCTTCAGGCCCTAATCTGGTTCCGGCACGGCACGCTGAGCCTTTGGTTAATTCCTCTTCCTGGTGGGAAATGAGAGTTAAATTTGCCCGTCCAGACACCTCCAGCTAGTCTCTCATTGGTTCTCCTTATTCCTGTTCATCTTCCGCAGAAATTGCAAACTGGGCCAAACAGGAGGTTAAAGGCACTGACTCTCCAAGTCGGGAGAGTGTTAGTAAAGCATCTGGAATGTTGCACCCGAGTACCAGGGGACGATAACGGAGACATATTTGAAGACGTCTCCCGATCACACGGTTGATCATACTCTGGGTTCCACATGCATGGTTTAGCTGAAGGAAGAATCCCTTAAACCTGGAGAGTTGAGACCCGTGGAATGGGTACCATGCAATATGACTTCAAAGGGTGTTCATTTGCTCACCGAACCTCTCCAATCCTGTCACTGCTGCGTTTATGCCCCTGTACACACGCTTGATTCCCTTTCAGAGACATAGCAATCCATAGGTTTTAAGATACTTACAAGTCAGGTACATTCTTAGGCGTTTAATATGGGGTGTTGAGTCCATTTCGTTGAGCAAGGAGTAGCTCTTGTCTATTCCATATTTGGCTTAAGGAACTTACTCTGTGCTCATTTCAATCTCTGGTTTTATGCAGCACCCCAACTCACCTTTCCCCTTAAGCAATCATAAGTTGGTTTTCTAAATTTGAGACCCTGTTCTGTTTTGTAATCCAGTTCCTGTGTAGCCAAATTTACATTCCGTGTATTAGTGATATCTTATGATGTTTCTTTTTCTGCGTGACTTATTTCAGGTAGAATCATCATACCTGAATGCACTCATTATGCTGCTATGGGCCTGATGACATAGATGTCATTGCTGAGTGATATTGCATTGTACGTTAGTACCACAACTTCTTCATCCATTTTTCACTTTCTGCGATATTGAACTTGTACCGTAAACGAGGTTGTTGTAAACAGAGCCGTCCCAAACTTTGGGGTGGCTGTGTCTTTTTGATTTTCATTTCCCTAATCTATAGGACCATAAGTGGAAGTGCCCTAGGCTCTGTTGCTTTGTTTTTTAGATGTTTCAGGAAACACCATACACTTCTCCCGAGTGGCTGTTGGCAATTTACATCCCGCCCATCAGCATAACAAGGCTCCCAGTTCTCCATGGCCTGTCCTGCCTTTCTGGATTTTACACTTTTTTCAGATGGCCCTTTTGACCGGGGGGAAGTGAGACTTCATTGTAGTGCAGATTTCCTTTGCAAGCTTGCTTGGTTGGCCAAAAAGTGCGCATGCGTTTTTTCCTGAATATATTCAGGAAAAAACGCATACCCCATTTTTGGCCAAGTGCATCATTGTGGACGTTCTGCCTCTTTTCCTATGCTTTCAATGCAATTCCAGTCTACCTCCTGAAATCGGTTTCCTGCAATTCGGCCCCGCTTTCAAGTCCTCTTGGCAGCCTTACTTCAGTATATTTTTGGACGATAGCTGTCATTTATAACTCTGCAGGTTTGTGAATTACAGTGCCCCTGAGCTCCTTTCTTCAACTCGCTTTCTTGTGAGCTGGCCGCAACACCGCAGGATTGCTTCAGGCCCTAATCTGGTTCCGGCATGGCACGCTGAGCCTTTGGTTAATTCCTCTTCCTGGTGGGAAATGAGAGTTAAATTTGCCCGTCCAGACACCTCCAGCTAGTCTCTCATTGGTTCTCCCTATTCCTGTTCATCTTCCGCAGAAATTGCAAACTGGGCCAAACAGGAGGTTAAAGGCACTGACTCTCCAAGTCGGGAGAGTGTTAGTAAAGCGTCTGGAATGTTGCACCCGAGTACCAGGGGACGAGAACGGAGACATATTTGAACACGTCTCCCGATCACACGGTTGATCATACTCTGGGTTCCACATGCATGTTTTAGCTGAAGGAAGAATCCCTTAAACCTGGAGAGTTGTGACCCGTGGAATGGGTACCATGCAATATGACTTCAAAGGGTCTTCATTTGCTCACCGAACCTCTCCAATCCTATCACTGCTGCGTTTATGCCCCTGTACACACGCTTCATTCCCTTTCGGAGACATAGCAATCCATAGGTTTTAAGATACTTACTAGTCAGGTACATTCTTAGGCGTTTAATATGGGGTGTTGAGTCCATTTCGTTGAGCAAGGTGTAGCTCTTGTCTATTCCATATTTGGCTTAAGGAATTTACTCTGTGCTCATTTCAATCTCTGGTTTTATGCAGTACCCCAACTCACCTTTCCCCTTAAGCAAGCATAAGTTGGTTTTCTAAATTTGAGACCCTGTTCTGTTTTGTAATCCAGTTCCTGTGTAGCCAAGTTTACATTCCGTGTATTAGTGATATCTTATGATGTTTCTTTTTCTGTGTGACTTATTTCAGGTAGAATCATCATACCTGAATCCACTCATTATGCTGCTACGTGCCTGATGACATAGATGTCATTGCTGAGTGATATTGCATTGTACGTAAGTACCACAGCTTCTTCATCCATTTTTCACTTTCTGCGATATTGAACTTGTACTGTAAACGAGGTTCTTGTAAACAGAGCCGTCCCAAACTTTGGGGTGGCTGTGTCTTTTTGATTTTCATTTCCCTAAGCTATAGGACCATAAGTGGAAGTGCCCTAGGCTCTGTTGCTTTGTTTTTTAGATGTTTCAGGAAACACCATACACTTCTCCCGAGTGGCTGTTGGCAATTTACATCCCGCCCATCAGCATAACAAGGCTCCCAGTTCTCCATGGCCTGTCCTGCCTTTCTGGATTTTACACTTTTTTCAGATGGCCCTTTTGACCGGGGGGAAGTGAGACTTCATTGTAGTGCAGATTTCCTTTGCAAGCTTGCTTGGTTGGCCAAAAAGGGCGCATGCGTTTTTTCCTGAATATATTCAGGAAAAAACGCATGCGCCCTTTTTGGCCAAGTGCATCATTGTGGACGTTCTGCCCCTTTTCCTATGCTTTAAATGCAATTCCAGTCTACCTCCTGAAATCGGTTTCCTGCAATTCTGCCCCGCTTTCAAGTCCTCTTGGCAGCCTTACTTCAGTATATTTTTGGACGATAGCTGTCATTTATAACTCTGCAGGTTTGTGAATTACAGTGTCCCGGAGCTCCTTTCCTCAACTCGCTTTCTTGTGAGCTGGCCGCAACACCGCAGGATTGCTTCAGGCCCTAATCTGGTTCCGGCACGGCATGCTGAGCCTTTGGTTAATTCCTCTTCCTGGTGGGAAATGAGAGTTAAATTTGCCCGTCCAGACACCTCCAGCTAGTCTCTCATTGGTTCTCCCTATTCCTGTTCATCTTCCGCAGAAATTGCAAACTGGGCCAAACAGGAGGTTAAAGGCACTGACTCTCCAAGTCGGGAGAGTGTTAGTAAAGCATCTGGAATGTTGCACCCGAGTACCAGGGGACGAGAACGGAGACATATTTGAAGACGTCTCCCGATCACACGGTTGATCATACTCTGGGTTCCACATGCATGGTTTAGCTGAAGGAAGAATCCCTTAAACCTGGAGAGTTGAGACCCGTGGAATGGGTACCATGCAATATGACTTCAAAGGGTGTTCATTTGCTCACCGAAACTCTCCAATCCTATCACTGCTGCGTTTATGCCCCTGTACACACGCTTGATTCCCTTTCAGAGACATAGCAATCCATAGGTTTTAAGATACTTACAAGTCAGGTACATTCTTAGGCGTTTAATATGGGGTGTTGAGTCCATTTCGTTGAGCAAGGAGTAGCTCTTGTCTATTCCATATTTGGCTTAAGGAACTTACTCTGTGCTCATTTCAATCTCTGGTTTTATGCAGCACCCCAACTCACCTTTCCCCTTAAGCAAGCATAAGTTGGTTTTCTAAATTTGAGACCCTGTTCTGTTTTGTAATCCAGTTCCTGTGTAGCCAAGTTTACATTCCGTGTATTAGTGATATCTTATGATGTTTCTTTTTCTGCGTGACTTATTTCAGGTAGAATCATCATACCTGAATCCACTCATTATGCTGCTACGGGCCTGATGACATAGATGTCATTGCTGAGTGATATTGCATTGTACGTAAGTACCACAACTTCTTCATCCATTTTTCACTTTCTGCGATATTGAACTTGTACCGTAAACGAGGTTCTTGTAAACAGAGCCGTCCCAAACTTTGGGGTGGCTGTGTCTTTTTGATTTTCATTTCCCTAAGCTATAGGACCATAAGTGGAAGTGCCCTAGGCTCTGTTGCTTTGTTTTTTAGATGTTTCAGGAAACACCATACACTTCTCCCGAGTGGCTGTTGGCAATTTACATCCCGCCCATCAGCATAACAAGGCTCCCAGTTCTCCATGGCCTGTCCTGCCTTTCTGGGTTTTACCCTTTTTTCAGATGGCCCTTTTGACCGGGGGGAAGTGAGACTTCATTGTAGTGCAGATTTCCTTTGCAAGCTTGCTTGGTTGGCCAAAAAGAGCGCATGCGTTTTTTCCTGAATATATTCAGGAAAAAACGCATACGCCCTTTTTGGCCAAGTGCATCATTGTGGACGTTCTGCCTCTTTTCCTATGCTTTAAATGCAATTCCAGTCTACCTCCTGAAATCGGTTTCCTGCAATTCTGCCCCGCTTTCAAGTCCTCTTGGCAGCCTTACTTCAGTATATTTTTGGACGATAGCTGTCATTTATAAATCTGCAGGTTTGTGAATTACAGTGCCCCTGAGCTCCTTTCTTCAACTCGCTTTCTTGTGCGCTGGCCGCAACACCGCAGGATTGCTTCAGGCCCTAATCTGGTTCCGGCATGGCACGCTGAGCCTTTGGTTAATTCCTCTTCCTGGTGGGAAATGAGAGTTAAATTTGCCCGTCCAGACACCTCCAGCTAGTCTCTCATTGGTTCTCCCTATTCCTGTTCATCTTCCGCAGAAATTGCAAACTGGGCCAAACAGGAGGTTAAAGGCACTGACTCTCCAAGTCGGGAGAGTGTTAGTAAAGCATCTGGAATGTTGCACCCGAGTACCAGGGGACGAGAACGGAGACATATTTGAAGACGTCTCCCGATCACACGGTTGATCATACTCTGGGTTCCACATGCATGGTTTAGCTGAAGGAAGAATCACTTAAACCTGGAGAGTTGAGACCCGTGGAATGGGTACCATGCAATATGACTTCAAAGGGTGTTCATTTGCTCACCGAACCTCTCCAATCCTATCACTGCTGCGTTTATGCCCCTGTACACACGCTTGATTCCCTTTCAGAGACATAGCAATCCATAGGTTTTAAGATACTTACAAGTCAGGTACATACTTAGGCGTTTAATATGGGGTGTTGAGTCCATTTCGTTGAGCAAGGAGTAGCTCTTGTCTATTCCATATTTGGCTTAAGGAACTTACTCTGTGCTCATTTCAATCTCTGGTTTTATGCAGCACCCCAACTCACCTTTCCCCTTAAGCAAGCATAAGTTGGTTTTCTAAATTTGAGACCCTGTTCTGTTTTGTAATCCAGTTCCTGTGTAGCCAAGTTTACATTCCGTGTATTAGTGATATCTTATGATGTTTCTTTTTCTGCATCACTTATTTCAGGTAGAATCATCATACCTGAATCCACTCATTATGCTGCTGCGGGTCTGATGACATAGATGTCAGTGCTGAGTGATATTGCATTGTACGTAAGTACCACAACTTCTTCATCCATTTTTCACTTTGTGCGATATTGAACTTGTACCATAAACGAGGTTCTTGTAAACAGAGCCGTCCCAAACTTTGGGGTGGCTGTGTCTTTTTGATTTTCATTTCCCTAAGCTATAGGACCATAAGTTGAAGTGCCCTAGGCTCTGTTGCTTTGTTTTTTAGATGTTTCAGGAAACACCATACACTTCTGCCTAGTGGCTGTTGGCAATTTACATCCCGCCCATCAGCATAACAAGGCTCCCAGTTCTCCATGGCCTATCCTGCCTTTCTGGATTTTACACTTTTTTCAGATGGCCCTTTTGACCGGGGGGAAGTGAGACTTCATTGTAGTGCAGATTTCCTTTGCAAGCTTGCTTGGTTGGCCAAAAAGGGCGTATGCGTTTTTTCCTGAATATATTCAGGAAAAAACGCATACGCCCTTTTTGGCCAAGTGCATCATTGTGGACGTTCTGCCTCTTTTCCTATGCTTTCAATGCAATTCCAGTCTACCTCCTGAAATCGGTTTCCTGCAATTCGGCCCCGCTTTCAAGTCCTCTTGGCAGCCTTACTTCAGTATATTTTTGGACGATAGCTGTCATTTATAACTCTGCAGGTTTGTGTATTACTGTGTCCCGGAGCTCCTTTCCTCAACTCGCTTTCTTGTGAGCTGGCCGCAACACCGCAGGATTGCTTCAGGCCCTAATGTGGTTCCGGCACGGCACGCTGAGCCTTTGGTTAATTCCTCTTCCTGGTGGGAAATGAGAGTTAAATTTGCCCGTCCAGACACCTCCAGCTAGTCTCTCATTGGTTCTCCCTATTCCTGTTCATCTTCCGAAGAAATTGCAAACTAGGCCAAACAGGAGGTTAAAGGCACTGACTCTCCAAGTCGGGAGAGTGTTAGTAAAGCATCTGGAATGTTGCACCCGAGTACCAGGGGACGAGAACGGAGACATATTTGAACACGTCTCCTGATCACACGGTTGATCATACTCTGGGTTCCACATGCATGTTTTAGCTGAAGGAAGAATCCGTTAAACCTGGAGAGTTGAGACCCGTGGAATGGGTACCATGTAATATGACTTCAAAGGGTCTTCATTTGCTCACCGAACCTCTCCAATCCTATCACTGCTGCGTTTATGCCCCTGTACACACGCTTGATTCTCTTTCGGAGACATAGCAATCCATAGGTTTTAAGATACTTACTAGTCAGGTACATTCTTAGGCGTTTAATATGGGGTGTTGAGTCCATTTCGTTGAGCAAGGAGTAGCTCTTGTCTATTCCATATTTGGCTTAAGGAACTTTATCTGTGCTCATTTCAATCTCTGGTTTTATGCAGCACCCCAACTCACCTTTCCCCTTAAGCAAGCATAAGTTGGTTTTCTAAATTTGAGACCCTGTTCTGTTTTGGAATCCAGTTCCTGTGTAGCCAAGTTTACATTCCGTGTATTAGTGATATCTTATGATGTTTCTTTTTCTGCGTGACTTATTTCAGTTAGAATCATCATACCTGAATCCACTCATTATGCTGCTACGGGCCTGATGACATAGATGTCATTGCTGAGTGATATTGCATTGTACGTAAGTACCACAACTTCTTCATCCATTTTTCACTTTCTGCGATATTGAACTTGTACCGTAAACGAGGTTCTTGTAAACAGAGCCGTCCCAAACTTTGGGGTGGCTGTGTCTTTTTGATTTTCATTTCCCTAAGCTATAGGACCATAAGTGGAAGTGCCCTAGGCTCTGTTGCTTTGTTTTTTAGATGTTTCAGGAAACACCATACACTTCTCCCGAGTGGCTGTTGGCAATTTACATCCCGCCCATCAGCATAACAAGGCTCCCAGTTCTCCATGGCCTGTCCTGCCTTTCTGGATTTTACACTTTTTTCAGATGGCCCTTTTGACCGGGGGGAAGTGAGACTTCATTGTAGTGCAGATTTCCTTTGCAAGCTTGCTTGGTTGGCCAAAAAGGGCGTATGCGTTTTTTCCTGAATATATTCAGGAAAAAACGCATACGCCCTTTTTGGCCAAGTGCATCATTGTGGACGTTCTGCCTCTTTTCCTATGCTTTAAATGCAATTCCAGTCTACCTCCTGAAATCGGTTTCCTGCAATTCTGCCCCGCTTTCGAGTCCTCTTGGCAGCCTTACTTCAGTATATTTTTGGACGATAGCTGTCATTTATAACTCTGCATGTTTGTGAATTACAGTGCCCCTGAGCTCCTTTCTTCAACTCGCTTTCTTGTGAGCTGGCCGCAACACCGCAGGATTGCTTCAGGCCCTAATCTGGTTCCGGCACGGCACGCTGAGCCTTTGGTTAATTCCTCTTCCTGGTGGGAAATAGAGAGTTAAATTTGCCCGTCCAGACACCTCCAGCTAGTCTCTCATTGGTTCTCCCTATTCCTGTTCATCTTCCGCAGAAATTGCAAACTGGGCCAAACATGAGGTTAAAGGCACTGACTCTCCAAGTCAGGAGAGTGTTAGTAAAGCGTCTGGAATGTTGCACCCGAGTACCAGGGGATGAGAACGGAGACATATTTGAACACGTCTCCCGATCACACGGTTGGTCATACTCTGGGTTCCACATGCATGTTTTAGCTGAAGGAAGAATCCCTTAAACCTGGAGAGTTGAGACCCGTGGAATGGGTACCATGCAATATGACTTCAAAGGGTCTTCATTTGCTCACCGAACCTCTCCAATCCTATCACTGCTGCGTTTATGCCCCTGTACACACGCTTGATTCTCTTTCGGAGACATAGCAATCCATAGGTTTTAAGATACTTACTAGTCAGGTACATTCTTAGGCGTTTAATATGGGGTGTTGAGTCCATTTCGTTGAGCAAGGAGTAGCTCTTGTCTATTCCATATTTGGCTTAAGGAACTTTATCTGTGCTCATTTCAATCTCTGGTTTTATGCAGCACCCCAACTCACCTTTCCCCTTAAGCAAGCATAAGTTGGTTTTCTAAATTTGAGACCCTGTTCTGTTTTGGAATCCAGTTCCTGTGTAGCCAAGTTTACATTCCGTGTATTAGTGATATCTTATGATGTTTCTTTTTCTGCGTTACTTCTTTCAGTTAGAATCATCATACCTGAATCCACTCATTATGCTGCTACGGGCCTGATGACATAGATGTCATTCCTGAGTGATATTGCATTGTACGTAAGTACCACAACTTCTTCATCCATTTTTCACTTTCTGCGATATTGAACTTGTACCGTAAACGAGGTTCTTGTAAACAGAGCCGTCCCAAACTTTGGGGTGGCTGTGTCTTTTTGATTTTCATTTCCCTAAGCTATAGGACCATAAGTGGAAGTGCCCTAGGCTCTGTTGCTTTGTTTTTTAGATGTTTCAGGAAACACCATACACTTCTCCCCGAGTGGCTGTTGGCAATTTACATCCCGCCCATCAGCATAACAAGGCTCCCAGTTCTCCATGGCCTGTCCTGCCTTTCTGGATTTTACACTTTTTTCAGATGGCCCTTTTGACCGGGGGGAAGTGAGACTTCATTGTAGTGCAGATTTCCTTTGCAAGCTTGCTTGGTTGGCCAAAAAGGGCGTATGCGTTTTTTCCTGAATATATTCAGGAAAAAACGCATACGCCCTTTTTGGCCAAGTGCATCATTGTGGACGTTCTGCCTCTTTTCCTATGCTTTCAATGCAATTCCAGTCTACCTCCTGAAATCGGTTTCCTGCAATTCTGCCCCGCTTTCAAGTCCTCTTGGCAGCCTTACTTCAGTATATTTTTGGACGATAGCTGTCATTAATAACTCTGTAGGTTTGTGAATTACAGTGCCCCTGAGCTCCTTTCTTCAACTCGCTTTCTTGTGAGCTGGCCGCAACACCGCAGGATTGCTTCAGGCCCTAATGTGGTTCCGGCACGGCACGCTGAGCCTTTGGTTAATTCCTCTTCCTGGTGGGAAATGAGAGTTAAATTTGCCCGTCCAGACACCTCCAGCTAGTCTCTCATTGGTTCTCCCTATTCCTGTTCATCTTCCGCAGAAATTGCAAACTGGGCCAAACAGGAGGTTAAAGGCACTGACTCTCCAAGTCGGGAGAGTGTTAGTAAAGCGTCTGGAATGTTGCACCCGAGTACCAGGGGACGAGAACGGAGACATATTTGAACACGTCTCCCGATCACACGGTTGATCATACTCTGGGTTCCACATGCATGTTTTAGCTGAAGGAAGAATCCCTTAAACCTGGAGAGTTGAGACCCGTGGAATGGGTACCATGCAATATGACTTCAAAGGGTCTTCATTTGCTCACCGAACCTCTCCAATCCTATCACTGCTGCGTTTATGCCCCTGTACACACGCTTGATTCTCTTTCGGAGACATAGCAATCCATAGGTTTTAAGATACTTACTAGTCAGGTACATTCTTAGGCGTTTAATATGGGGTATTGAGTCCATTTCGTTGAGCAAGGAGTAGCTCTTGTCTATTCCATATTTGGCTTAAGGAACTTTATCTGTGCTCATTTCAATCTCTGGTTTTATGCAGCACCCCAACTCACCTTTCCCCTTAAGCAAGCATAAGTTGGTTTTCTAAATTTGAGACCCTGTTCTGTTTTGTAATCCAGTTCCTGTGTAGCCAAGTTTACATTCCGTGTATTAGTGATATCTTATGATGTTTCTTTTTCTGTGTGACTTCTTTCAGTTAGAATCATCATACCTGAATCCACTCACTATGCTGCTACGGGCCTGATGACATAGATGTCATTGCTGAGTGATATTGCATTGTACGTAAGTACCACAACTTCTTCATCCATTTTTCACTTTCTGCGATATTGAACTTGTACCGTAAACGAGGTTCTTGTAAACAGAGCCGTCCCAAACTTTGGGGTGGCTGTGTCTTTTTGATTTTCATTTCCCTAAGCTATAGGACCATAAGTGGAAGTGCCCTAGGCTCTGTTGCTTTGTTTTTTAGATGTTTCAGGAAACACCATACAGTTCTCCCCAGTGGCTGTTGGCAATTTACATCCCGCCCATCAGCATAACAAGGCTCCCAGTTCTCCATGGCCTGTCCTGCCTTTCTGGATTTTACACTTTTTTCAGATGGCCCTTTTGACCGGGGGGAATTGAGACTTCATTGTAGTGCAGATTTCCTTTGCAAGCTTGCTTGGTTGGCCAAAAAGGGCGTATGCGTTTTTTCCTGAATATATTCAGGAAAAAACGCATACGCCCTTTTTGGCCAAGTGCATCATTGTGGACGTTCTGCCTCTTTTCCTATGCTTTAAATGCAATTCCAGTCTACCTCCTGAAATCGGTTTCCTGCAATTCTGCCCCGCTTTCAAGTCCTCTTGGCAGCCTTACTTCAGTATATTTTTGGACGATAGTTGTCATTTATAACTCTGCAGGTTTGTGAATTACAGTGTCCTGGAGCTCCTTTCCTCAACTGGCTTTCTTGTGCGCTGGCCGCAACACCGCAGGATTGCTTCAGGCCCTAATCTGGTTCCGGCACGGCACGCTGAGCCTTTGGTTAATTCCTCTTCCTGGTGGGAAATGAGAGTTAAATTTGCCCGTCCAGACACCTCCAGCTAGTCTCTCATTGGTTCTCCCTATTCCTGTTCATCTTCCGCAGAAATTGCAAACTGGGCCAAACAGGAGGTTAAAGGCACTGACTCTCCAAGTCGGGAGAGTGTTAGTAAAGCATCTGGAATGTTGCACCCGAGTACCAGGGGACGAGAACGGAGACATATTTGAAGACGTCTCCCGATCACACGGTTGATCATACTCTGGGTTCCACATGCATGGTTTAGCTGAAGGAAGAATCCCTTAAACCTGGAGAGTTGAGACCCGTGGAATGGGTACCATGCAATATGACTTCAAAGGGTGTTCATTTGCTCACCGAACCTCTCCAATCCTATCACTGCTGCGTTTATGCCCCTGTACACACGCTTGATTCCCTTTCAGAGACATAGCAATCCATAGGTTTTAAGATACTTACAAGTCAGGTACATTCTTAGGCGTTTAATATGGGGTGTTGAGTCCATTTCGTTGAGCAAGGAGTAGCTCTTGTCTATTCCATATTTGGCTTAAGGAACTTACTCTGTGCTCATTTCAATCTCTGGTTTTATGGAGCACCCCAACTCACCTTTCCCCTTAAGCAAGCATAAGTTGGTTTTCTAAATTTGAGACCCTGTTCTGTTTTGGAATCCAGTTCCTGTGTAGCCAAGTTTACATTCCGTGTATTAGTGATATCTTATGATGTTTCTTTTTCTGCGTGACTTATTTCAGTTAGAATCATCATACCTGAATCCACTCATTATGCTGCTACGGGCCTGATGACATAGATGTCATTGCTGAGTGATATTGCATTGTACGTAAGTACCACAACTTCTTCATCCATTTTTCACTTTCTGCGATATTGAACTTGTACCGTAAACGAGGTTCTTGTAAACAGAGCCGTCCCAAACTTTGGGGTGGCTGTGTCTTTTTGATTTTCATTTCCCTAAGCTATAGGACCATAAGTGGAAGTGCCCTAGGCTCTGTTGCTTTGTTTTTTAGATGTTTCAGGAAACACCATACACTTCTCCCGAGTGGCTGTTGGCAATTTACATCCCGCCCATCAGCATAACAAGGCTCCCAGTTCTCCATGGCCTGTCCTGCCTTTCTGGATTTTACACTTTTTTCAGATGGCCCTTTTGACCGGGGGGAAGTGAGACTTCATTGTAGTGCAGATTTCCTTTGCAAGCTTGCTTGGTTGGCCAAAAAGGGCGCATGCGTTTTTTCCTGAATATATTCAGGAAAAAACGCATGCGCCCTTTTTGGCCAAGTGCATCATTGTGGACGTTCTGCCCCTTTTCCTATGCTTTCAATGCAATTCCAGTCTACCTCCTGAAATCGGTTTCCTGCAATTCGGCCCCGCTTTCAAGTCCTCTTGGCAGCCTTACTTCAGTATATTTTTGGACGATAGCTGTCATTTATAACTCTGCAGGTTTGTGAATTACAGTGCCCCTGAGCTCCTTTCTTCAACTCGCTTTCTTGTGAGCTGGCCGCAACACCGCAGGATGGCTTCAGGCCCTAATGTGGTTCCGGCACGGCACGCTGAGCCTTTGGTTAATTCCTCTTCCTGGTGGGAAATGAGAGTTAAATTTGCCCGTCCAGACACCTCCAGCTAGTCTCTCATTGGTTCTCCCTATTCCTGTTCATCTTCCGCAGAAATTGCAAACTGGGCCAAACAGGAGGTTAAAGGCACTGACTCTCCAAGTCGGGAGAGTGTTAGTAAAGCGTCTGGAATGTTGCACCCGAGTACCAGGGGACGAGAACGGAGACATATTTGAACACGTCTCCCGATCACACGGTTGATCATACTCTGGGTTCCACATGCATGTTTTAGCTGAAGGAAGAATCCCTTAAACCTGGAGAGTTGAGACCCGTGGAATGGGTACCATGCAATATGACTTCAAAGGGTCTTCATTTGCTCACCGAACCTCTCCAATCCTATCACTGCTGCGTTTATGCCCCTGTACACACGCTTGATTCTCTTTCGGAGACATAGCAATCCATAGGTTTTAAGATACTTACTAGTCAGGTACATTCTTAGGCGTTTAATATGGGGTGTTGAGTCCATTTCGTTGAGCAAGGAGTAGCTCTTGTCTATTCCATATTTGGCTTAAGGAACTTTATCTGTGCTCATTTCAATCTCTGGTTTTATGCAGCACCCCAACTCACCTTTCCCCTTAAGCAAGCATAAGTTGGTTTTCTAAATTTGAGACCCTGTTCTGTTTTGTAATCCAGTTCCTGTGTAGCCAAGTTTACATTCCGTGTATTAGTGATATCTTATGATGTTTCTTTTTCTGTGTGACTTCTTTCAGTTAGAATCATCATACCTGAATGCACTCATTATGCTGCTACGGGCCTGATGACATAGATGTCATTGCTGAGTGATATTGCATTGTACGTAAGTACCACAACTTCTTCATCCATTTTTCACTTTCTGCGATATTGAACTTGTACCGTAAACGAGGTTCTTGTAAACAGAGCCGTCCCAAACTTTGGGGTGGCTGTGTCTTTTTGATTTTCATTTCCCTAAGCTATAGGACCATAAGTGGAAGTGCCCTAGGCTCTGTTGCTTTGTTTTTTAGATGTTCCAGGAAACACCATACGCTTCTCCCGATTGGCTGTTAGCAATTTACATCCCGCCCATCAGCATAACAAGGCTCCCAGTTCTCCATGGCCTGTCCTGCCTTTCTGGATTTTACACTTTTTTCAGATGGCCCTTTTGACCGGGGGGAAGTGAGACTTCATTGTAGTGCAGATTTCCTTTGCAAGCTTGCTTGGTTGGCCAAAAAGGGCGTATGCGTTTTTTCCTGAATATATTCAGGAAAAAACGCATACGCCCTTTTTGGCCAAGTGCATCATTGTGGACGTTCTGCCTCTTTTCCTATGCTTTCAATGCAATTCCAGTCTACCTCCTGAAATCGGTTTCCTGCAATTCTGCCCCGCTTTCAAGTCCTCTTGGCAGCCTTACTTCAGTATATTTTTGGACGATAGCTGTCATTTATAACTCTGCAGGTTTGTGAATTACAGTGCCCCTGAGCTCCTTTCTTCAACTCGCTTTCTTGTGAGCTGGCCGCAACACCGCAGGATTGCTTCAGGCCCTAATGTGGTTCCGGCACGGCACGCTGAGCCTTTGGTTAATTCCTCTTCCTGGTGGGAAATGAGAGTTAAATTTGCCCGTCCAGACACCTCCAGCTAGTCTCTCATTGGTTCTCCCTATTCCTGTTCATCTTCCGCAGAAATTGCAAACTGGGCCAAACAGGAGGTTAAAGGCACTGACTCTCCAAGTCGGGAGAGTGTTAGTAAAGCGTCTGGAATGTTGCACCCGAGTACCAGGGGACGAGAACGGAGACATATTTGAACACGTCTCCCGATCACACGGTTGATCATACTCTGGGTTCCACATGCATGTTTTAGCTGAAGGAAGAATCCCTTAAACCTGGAGAGTTGAGACCCGTGGAATGGGTACCATGCAATATGACTTCAAAGGGTCTTCATTTGCTCACCGAACCTCTCCAATCCTATCACTGCTGCGTTTATGCCCCTGTACACACGCTTGATTCTCTTTTGGAGACATAGCAATCCATAGGTTTTAAGATACTTACTAGTCAGGTACATTCTTAGGCGTTTAATATGGGGTGTTGAGTCCATTTCGTTGAGCAAGGAGTAGCTCTTGTCTATTCCATATTTGGCTTAAGGAACTTTATCTGTGCTTATTTCAATCTCTGGTTTTATGCAGCACCCCAACTCACCTTTCCCCTTAAGCAAGCATAAGTTGGTTTTCTAAATTTGAGACCCTGTTCTGTTTTGTAATCCAGTTCCTGTGTAGCCAAGTTTACATTCCGTGTATTAGTGATATCTTATGATGTTTCTTTTTCTGTGTGACTTCTTTCAGTTAGAATCATCATACCTGAATGCACTCATTATGCTGCTACGGGCCTGATGACATAGATGTCATTGCTGAGTGATATTGCATTGTACGTAAGTACCACAACTTCTTCATCCATTTTTCACTTTCTGCGATATTGAACTTGTACCGTAAACGAGGTTCTTGTAAACAGAGCCGTCCCAAACTTTGGGGTGGCTGTGTCTTTTTGATTTTCATTTCCCTAAGCTATAGGACCATAAGTGGAAGTGCCCTAGGCTCTGTTGCTTTGTTTCTTAGATGTTTCAGGAAACACCATACACTTCTCCCGATTGGCTGTTAGCAATTTACATCCCGCCCATCAGCATAACAAGGCTCCCAGTTCTCCATGGCCTGTCCTGCCTTTCTGGATTTTACACTTTTTTCAGATGGCCCTTTTGACCGGGGGGAAGTGAGACTTCATTGTAGTGCAGATTTCCTTTGCAAGCTTGCTTGGTTGGCCAAAAAGGGCGTATGCGTTTTTTCCTGAATATATTCAGGAAAAAATGCATACGCCCTTTTTGGCCAAGTGCATCATTGTGGACGTTCTGCCTCTTTTCCTATGCTTTCAATGCAATTCCAGTCTACCTCCTGAAATCGGTTTCCTGCAATTCGGCCCCGCTTTCAAGTCCTCTTGGCAGCCTTACTTCAGTATATTTTTGGACGATAGCTGTCATTTATAACTCTGCAGGTTTGTGAATTACAGTGCCCCTGAGCTCCTTTCTTCAACTCGCTTTCTTGTGAGCTGGCCGCAACACCGCAGGATGGCTTCAGGCCCTAATCTGGTTCCGGCACGGCACGCTGAGCCTTTGGTTAATTCCTCTTCCTGGTGGGAAATGAGAGTTAAATTTGCCCGTCCAGACACCTCCAGCTAGTCTCTCATTGGTTCTCCCTATTCCTGTTCATCTTCCGCAGAAATTGCAAACTGGGCCAAACAGGAGGTTAAAGGCACTGACTCTCCAAGTCGGGAGAGTGTTAGTAAAGCGTCTGGAATGTTGCACCCGAGTACCAGGGGACGAGAACGGAGACATATTTGAACACGTCTCCCGATCACACGGTTGATCATACTCTGGGTTCCACATGCATGTTTTAGCTGAAGGAAGAATCCCTTAAACCTGGAGAGTTGAGACCCGTGGAATGGGTACCATGCAATATGACTTCAAAGGGTCTTCATTTGCTCACCGAACCTCTCCAATCCTATCACTGCTGCGTTTATGCCCCTGTACACACGCTTGATTCTCTTTCGGAGACATAGCAATCCATAGGTTTTAAGATACTTACTAGTCAGGTACATTCTTAGGCGTTTAATATGGGGTGTTGAGTCCATTTCGTTGAGCAAGGAGTAGCTCTTGTCTATTCCATATTTGGCTTAAGGAACTTTATCTGTGCTCATTTCAATCTCTGGTTTTATGCAGCACCCCAACTCACCTTTCCCCTTAAGCAAGCATAAGTTGGTTTTCTAAATTTGAGACCCTGTTCTGTTTTGTAATCCAGTTCCTGTGTAGCCAAGTTTACATTCCGTGTATTAGTGATATCTTATGATGTTTCTTTTTCTGTGTGACTTCTTTCAGTTAGAATCATCATACCTGAATGCACTCATTATGCTGCTACGGGCCTGATGACATAGATGTCATTGCTGAGTGATATTGCATTGTACGTAAGTACCACAACTTCTTCATCCATTTTTCACTTTCTGCGATATTGAACTTGTACCGTAAAGGAGGTTCTTGTAAACAGAGCCGTCCCAAACTTTGGGGTGGCTGTGTCTTTTTGATTTTCATTTCCCTAAGCTATAGGACCATAAGTGGAAGTGCCCTAGGCTCTGTTGCTTTGTTTTTTAGATGTTTCAGGAAACACCATACACTTCTCCCGATTGGCTGTTAGCAATTTACATCCCGCCCATCAGCATAACAAGGCTCCCAGTTCTCCATGGCCTGTCCTGCCTTTCTGGATTTTACACTTTTTTCAGATGGCCCTTTTGACCGGGGGGAAGTGAGACTTCATTGTAGTGCAGATTTCCTTTGCAAGCTTGCTTGGTTGGCCAAAAAGGGCGTATGCGTTTTTTCCTGAATATATTCAGGAAAAAACGCATACGCCCTTTTTGGCCAAGTGCATCATTGTGGACGTTCTGCCTCTTTTCCTATGCTTTCAATGCAATTCCAGTCTACCTCCTGAAATCGGTTTCCTGCAATTCGGCCCCGCTTTCAAGTCCTCTTGGCAGCCTTACTTCAGTATATTTTTGGACGATAGCTGTCATTTATAACTCTGCAGGTTTGTGAATTACAGTGCCCCTGAGCTCCTTTCTTCAACTCGCTTTCTTGTGAGCTGGCCGCAACACCGCAGGATGGCTTCAGGCCCTAATGTGGTTCCGGCACGGCACGCTGAGCCTTTGGTTAATTCCTCTTCCTGGTGGGAAATGAGAGTTAAATTTGCCCGTCCAGACACCTCCAGCTAGTCTCTCATTGGTTCTCCCTATTCCTGTTCATCTTCCGCAGAAATTGCAAACTGGGCCAAACAGGAGGTTAAAGGCACTGACTCTCCAAGTCGGGAGAGTGTTAGTAAAGCGTCTGGAATGTTGCACCCGAGTACCAGGGGACGAGAACGGAGACATATTTGAACACGTCTCCCGATCACACGGTTGATCATACTCTGGGTTCCACATGCATGTTTTAGCTGAAGGAAGAATCCCTTAAACCTGGAGAGTTGAGACCCGTGGAATGGGTACCATGCAATATGACTTCAAAGGGTCTTCATTTGCTCACCGAACCTCTCCAATCCTATCACTGCTGCGTTTATGCCCCTGTACACACGCTTGATTCTCTTTCGGAGACATAGCAATCCATAGGTTTTAAGATACTTACTAGTCAGGTACATTCTTAGGCGTTTAATATGGGGTGTTGAGTCCATTTCGTTGAGCAAGGAGTAGCTCTTGTCTATTCCATATTTGGCTTAAGGAACTTTATCTGTGCTCATTTCAATCTCTGGTTTTATGCAGCACCCCAACTCACCTTTCCCCTTAAGCAAGCATAAGTTGGTTTTCTAAATTTGAGACCCTGTTCTGTTTTGTAATCCAGTTCCTGTGTAGCCAAGTTTACATTCCGTGTATTAGTGATATCTTATGATGTTTCTTTTTCTGTGTGACTTCTTTCAGTTAGAATCATCATACCTGAATGCACTCATTATGCTGCTACGGGCCTGATGACATAGATGTCATTGCTGAGTGATATTGCATTGTACGTAAGTACCACAACTTCTTCATCCATTTTTCACTTTCTGCGATATTGAACTTGTACCGTAAACGAGGTTCTTGTAAACAGAGCCGTCCCAAATTTTGGGGTGGCTGTGTCTTTTTGATTTTCATTTCCCTAAGCTATAGGACCATAAGTGGAAGTGCCCTAGGCTCTGTTGCTTTGTTTTTTAGATGTTCCAGGAAACACCATACACTTCTCCCGATTGGCTGTTAGCAATTTACATCCCGCCCATCAGCATAACAAGGCTCCCAGTTCTCCATGGCCTGTCCTGCCTTTCTGGATTTTACACTTTTTTCAGATGGCCCTTTTGACCGGGGGGAAGTGAGACTTCATTGTAGTGCAGATTTCCTTTGCAAGCTTGCTTGGTTGGCCAAAAAGGGCGTATGCGTTTTTTCCTGAATATATTCAGGAAAAAACGCATACGCATGCGTTTTTTCCTGAATATATTCAGGAAAAAACGCATACGCCCTTTTTGGCCAAGTGCATCATTGTGGACGTTCTGCCTCTTTTCCTATGCTTTCAATGCAATTCCAGTCTACCTCCTGAAATCGGTTTCCTGCAATTCTGCCCCGCTTTCAAGTCCTCTTGGCAGCCTTACTTCAGTATATTTTTGGACGATAGCTGTCATTTATAACTCTGCATGTTTGTGAATTACAGTGCCCCTGAGCTCCTTTCTTCAACTCGCTTTCTTGTGAGCTGGCCGCAACACCGCAGGATTGCTTCAGGCCCTAATCTGGTTCCGGCACGGCACGCTGAGCCTTTGGTTAATTCCTCTTCCTGGTGGGAAATAGAGAGTTAAATTTGCCCGTCCAGACACCTACAGCTAGTCTCTCATTGGTTCTCCCTATTCCTGTTCATCTTCCGCAGAAATTGCAAACTGGGCCAAACAGGAGGTTAAAGGCACTGACTCTCCAAGTCAGGAGAGTGTTAGTAAAGCGTCTGGAATGTTGCACCCGAGTACCAGGGGATGAGAACGGAGACATATTTGAACACGTCTCCCGATCACACGGTTGGTCATACTCTGGGTTCCACATGCATGTTTTAGCTGAAGGAAGAATCCCTTAAACCTGGAGAGTTGAGACCCGTGGAATGGGTACCATGCAATATGACTTCAAAGGGTCTTCATTTGCTCACCGAACCTCTCCAATCCTATCACTGCTGCGTTTATGCCCCTGTACACACGCTTGATTCTCTTTCGGAGACATAGCAATCCATAGGTTTTAAGATATTTACTAGTCAGGTACATTCTTAGGCGTTTAATATGGGGTGTTGAGTCCATTTCGTTGAGCAAGGAGTAGCTCTTGTCTATTCCATATTTGGCTTAAGGAACTTTATCTGTGCTCATTTCAATCTCTGGTTTTATGCAGCACCCCAACTCACCTTTCCCCTTAAGCAAGCATAAGTTGGTTTTCTAAATTTGAGACCCTGTTCTGTTTTGTAATCCAGTTCCTGTGTAGCCAAGTTTACATTCCGTGTATTAGTGATATCTTATGATGTTTCTTTTTCTGCGTGACTTCTTTCAGTTAGAATCATCATACCTGAATCCACTCATTATGCTGCTACGGGCCTGATGACATAGATGTCATTGCTGAGTGATATTGCATTGTACGTAAGTACCACAACTTCTTCATCCATTTTTCACTTTCTGCGATATTGAACTTGTACCGTAAACGAGGTTCTTGTAAACAGAGCCGTCCCAAACTTTGGGGTGGCTGTGTCTTTTTGATTTTCATTTCCCTAAGCTATAGGACCATAAGTGGAAGTGCCCTAGGGTCTGTTGCTTTGCTTTTTAGATGTTTCAGGAAACACCATACACTTCTCCCGAGTGGCTGTTGGCAATTTACATCCCGCCCATCAGCATAACAAGGCTCCCAGTTCTCCATGGCCTGTCCTGCCTTTCTGGATTTTACACTTTTTTCAGATGGCCCTTTTGACCGGGGGGAAGTGAGACTTCATTGTAGTGCAGATTTCCTTTGCAAGCTTGCTTGGTTGGCCAAAAAGGGCGTATGCGTTTTTTCCTGAATATATTCAGGAAAAAAACGCATACGCCCTTTTTGGCCAAGTGCATCATTGTGGACGTTCTGCCTCTTTTCCTATGCTTTCAATGCAATTCCAGTCTACCTCCTGAAATCGGTTTCCTGCAATTCTGCCCCGCTTTCAAGTCCTCTTGGCAGCCTTACTTCAGTATATTTTTGGACGATAGCTGTCATTAATAACTCTGCAGGTTTGTGAATTACAGTGCCCCTGAGCTCCTTTCTTCAACTCGCTTTCTTGTGAGCTGGCCGCAACACCGCAGGATTGCTTCAGGCCCTAATCTGGTTCCGGCATGGCACGCTGAGCCTTTGGTTAATTCCTCTTCCTGGTGGGAAATGAGAGTTAAATTTGCCCGTCCAGACACCTCCAGCTAGTCTCTCATTGTTTCTCCCTATTCCTGTTCATCTTCCGCAGAAATTGCAAACTGGGCCAAACAGGAAGTTAAAGGCACTGACTCTCCAAGTCAGGAGAGTGTTAGTAAAGCATCTGGAATGTTGCACCCGAGTACCAGGGGATGAGAACGGAGACATATTTGAACACGTCTCCCGATCACACGGTTGGTCATACTCTGGGTTCCACATGCATGTTTTAGCTGAAGGAAGAATCCCTTAAACCTGGAGAGTTGAGACCCGTGGAATGGGTACCATGCAATATGACTTCAAAGGGTCTTCATTTGCTCACCGAACCTCTCCAATCCTATCACTGCTGCGTTTATGCCCCTGTACACACGCTTGATTCTCTTTCGGAGACATAGCAATCCATAGGTTTTAAGATACTTACTAGTCAGGTACATTCTTAGGTGTTTAATATGGGGTGTTGAGTCCATTTCGTTGAGCAAGGAGTAGCTCTTGTCTATTCCATATTTGGCTTAAGGAACTTTATCTGTGCTCATTTCAATCTCTGGTTTTATGCAGCACCCCAACTCACCTTTCCCCTTAAGCAAGCATAAGTTGGTTTTCTAAATTTGAGACCCTGTTCTGTTTTGGAATCCAGTTCCTGTGTAGCCAAGTTTACATTCCGTGTATTAGTGATATCTTATGATGTTTCTTTTTCTGCGTGACTTATTTCAGTTAGAATCATCATACCTGAATCCACTCATTATGCTGCTACGGGCCTGATGACATAGATGTCATTGCTGAGTGATATTGCATTGTACGTAAGTACCACAACTTCTTCATCCATTTTTCACTTTTTGCGATATTGAACTTGTACCCTAAACGAGGTTCTTGTAAACAGAGCCGTCCCAAACTTTGGGGTGGCTGTGTCTTTTTGATTTTCATTTCCCTAAGCTATAGGACCATAAGTGGAAGTGCCCTAGGCTCTGTTGCTTTGTTTTTTAGATGTTTCAGGAAACACCATACACTTCTCCCCAGTGGCTGTTGGCAATTTACATCCCGCCCATCAGCATAACAAGGCTCCCAGTTCTCCATGGCCTGTCCTGCCTTTCTGGATTTTACACTTTTTTCAGATGGCCCTTTTGACCGGGGGGAATTGAGACTTCATTGTAGTGGAGATTTCCTTTGCAAGCTTGCTTGGTTGGCCAAAAAGGGCGTATGCGTTTTTTCCTGAATATATTCAGGAAAAAACGCATACGCCCTTTTTGGCCAAGTGCATCATTGTGGACGTTCTGCCTCTTTTCCTATGCTTTAAATGCAATTCCAGTCTACCTCCTGAAATCGGTTTCCTGCAATTCTGCCCCGCTTTCAAGTCCTCTTGGCAGCCTTACTTCAGTATATTTTTGGACGATAGTTGTCATTTATAACTCTGCAGGTTTGTGAATTACAGTGCCCCTGAGCTCCTTTCTTCAACTCGCTTTCTTGTGAGCTGGCCGCAACACCGCAGGATTGCTTCAGGCCCTAATCTGGTTCCGGCACGGCACGCTGAGCCTTTGGTTAATTCCTCTTCCTGGTGGGAAATAGAGAGTTAAATTTGCCCGTCCAGACACCTCCAGCTAGTCTCTCATTGGTTCTCCCTATTCCTGTTCATCTTCCGCAGAAATTGCAAACTGGGCCAAACAGGAGGTTAAAGGCACTGACTCTCCAAGTCAGGAGAGTGTTAGTAAAGCGTCTGGAATGTTGCACCCGAGTACCAGGGGATGAGAACGGAGACATATTTGAACACGTCTCCCGATCACACGGTTGGTCATACTCTGGGTTCCACATGCATGGTTTAGCTGAAGGAAGAATCCCTTAAACCTGGAGAGTTGAGACCCGTGGAATGGGTACCATGCAATATGACTTCAAAGGGTCTTCATTTGCTCACCGAACCTCTCCAATCCTATCACTGCTGCGTTTATGCCCCTGTACACACGCTTGATTCTCTTTCGGAGACATAGCAATCCATAGGTTTTAAGATACTTACTAGTCAGGTACATTCTTAGGCGTTTAATATGGGGTGTTGAGTCCATTTCGTTGAGCAAGGAGTAGCTCTTGTCTATTCCATATTTGGCTTAAGGAACTTTATCTGTGCTCATTTCAATCTCTGGTTTTATGCAGCACCCCAACTCACCTTTCCCCTTAAGCAAGCATAAGTTGGTTTTCTAAATTTGAGACCCTGTTCTGTTTTGGAATCCAGTTCCTGTGTAGCCAAGTTTACATTCCGTGTATTAGTGATATCTTATGATGTTTCTTTTTCTGCGTGACTTATTTCAGTTAGAATCATCATACCTGAATCCACTCATTATGCTGCTACGGGCCTGATGACATAGATGTCATTGCTGAGTGATATTGCATTGTACGTAAGTACCACAACTTCTTCATCCATTTTTCACTTTCTGCGATATTGAACTTGTACCGTAAACGAGGTTCTTGTAAACAGAGCCGTCCCAAACTTTGGGGTGGCTGTGTCTTTTTGATTTTCATTTCCCTAAGCTATAGGACCATAAGTGGAAGTGCCCTAGGCTCTGTTGCTTTGTTTCTTAGATGTTCCAGGAAACACCATACACTTCTCCCGATTGGCTGTTAGCAATTTACATCCCGCCCATCAGCATAACAAGGCTCCCAGTTCTCCATGGCCTGTCCTGCCTTTCTGGATTTTACACTTTTTTCAGATGGCCCTTTTGATCGGGGGGAAGTGAGACTTCATTGTAGTGCAGATTTCCTTTGCAAGCTTGCTTGGTTGGCCAAAAAGGGCGTATGCGTTTTTTCCTGAATATATTCAGGAAAAAACGCATACGCCCTTTTTGGCCAAGTGCATCATTGTGGACGTTCTGCCTCTTTTCCTATGCTTTCAATGCAATTCCAGTCTACCTCCTGAAATCGGTTTCCTGCAATTCTGCCCCGCTTTCAAGTCCTCTTGGCAGCCTTACTTCAGTATATTTTTGGACGATAGCTGTCATTTATAACTCTGCAGGTTTGTGAATTACAGTGCCCCTGAGCTCCTTTCTTCAACTCGCTTTCTTGTGAGCTGGCCGCAACACCGCAGGATTGCTTCAGGCCCTAATGTGGTTCCGGCACGGCACGCTGAGCCTTTGGTTAATTCCTCTTCCTGGTGGGAAATGAGAGTTAAATTTGCCCGTCCAGACACCTCCAGCTAGTCTCTCATTGGTTCTCCCTATTCCTGTTCATCTTCCGCAGAAATTGCAAACTGGGCCAAACAGGAGGTTAAAGGCACTGACTCTCCAAGTCGGGAGAGTGTTAGTAAAGCGTCTGGAATGTTGCACCCGAGTACCAGGGGACGAGAACGGAGACATATTTGAACACGTCTCCCGATCACACGGTTGATCATACTCTGGGTTCCACATGCATGTTTTAGCTGAAGGAAGAATCCCTTAAACCTGGAGAGTTGAGACCCGTGGAATGGGTACCATGCAATATGACTTCAAAGGGTCTTCATTTGCTCACCGAACCTCTCCAATCCTATCACTGCTGCGTTTATGCCCCTGTACACACGCTTGATTCTCTTTCGGAGACATAGCAATCCATAGGTTTTAAGATACTTACTAGTCAGGTACATTCTTAGGCGTTTAATATGGGGTGTTGAGTCCATTTCGTTGAGCAAGGAGTAGCTCTTGTCTATTCCATATTTGGCTTAAGGAACTTTATCTGTGCTCATTTCAATCTCTGGTTTTATGCAGCACCCCAACTCACCTTTCCCCTTAAGCAAGCATAAGTTGGTTTTCTAAATTTGAGACCCTGTTCTGTTTTGGAATCCAGTTCCTGTGTAGCCAAGTTTACATTCCGTGTATTAGTGATATCTTATGATGTTTCTTTTTCTGCGTGACTTCTTTCAGTTAGAATCATCATACCTGAATCCACTCATTATGCTGCTACGGGCCTGATGACATAGATGTCATTGCTGAGTGATATTGCATTGTACGTAAGTACCACAACTTCTTCATCCATTTTTCACTTTCTGCGATATTGAACTTGTACCGTAAACGAGATTCTTTTAAACAGAGCCGTCCCAAACTTTGGGGTGGCTGTGTCTTTTTGATTTTCATTTCCCTAAGCTATAGGACCATAAGTGGAAGTGCCCTAGGCTCTGTTGCTTTGTTTTTTAGATGTTTCAGGAAACACCATACACTTCTCCCGATTGGCTGTTGGCAATTTACATCCCGCCCATCAGCATAACAAGGCTCCCAGTTCTCCATGGCCTGTCCTGCCTTTCTGGATTTTACACTTTTTTCAGATGGCCCTTTTGACCGGGGGGAAGTGAGACTTCATTGTAGTGCAGATTTCCTTTGCAAGCTTGCTTGGTTGGCCAAAAAGGGCGTATGCGTTTTTTCCTGAATATATTCAGGAAAAAACGCATACGCCCTTTTTGGCCAAGTGCATCATTGTGGACGTTCTGCCTCTTTTCCTATGCTTTCAATGCAATTCCAGTCTACCTCCTGAAATCGGTTTCCTGCAATTCGGCCCCGCTTTCAAGTCCTCTTGGCAGCCTTACTTCAGTATATTTTTGGACGATAGCTGTCATTTATAACTCTGCAGGTTTGTGAATTACAGTGCCCCTGAGCTCCTTTCTTCAACTCGCTTTCTTGTGAGCTGGCCGCAACACCGCAGGATTGCTTCAGGCCCTAATGTGGTTCCGGCACGGCACGCTGAGCCTTTGGTTAATTCCTCTTCCTGGTGGGAAATGAGAGTTAAATTTGCCCGTCCAGACACCTCCAGCTAGTCTCTCATTGGTTCTCCCTATTCCTGTTCATCTTCCGCAGAAATTGCAAACTGGGCCAAACAGGAGGTTAAAGGCACTGACTCTCCAAGTCGGGAGAGTGTTAGTAAAGCGTCTGGAATGTTGCACCCGAGTACCAGGGGACGAGAACGGAGACATATTTGAACACGTCTCCCGATCACACGGTTGATTATACTCTGGGTTCCACATGCATGTTTTAGCTGAAGGAAGAATCCCTTAAACCTGGAGAGTTGAGACCCGTGGAATGGGTACCATGCAATATGACTTCAAAGGGTCTTCATTTGCTCACCGAACCTCTCCAATCCTATCACTGCTGCGTTTATGCCCCTGTACACACGCTTGATTCTCTTTCGGAGACATAGCAATCCATAGGTTTTAAGATACTTACTAGTCAGGTACATTCTTAGGCGTTTAATATGGGGTGTTGAGTCCATTTCGTTGAGCAAGGAGTAGCTCTTGTCTATTCCATATTTGGCTTAAGGAACTTTATCTGTGCTCATTTCAATCTCTGGTTTTATGCAGCACCCCAACTCACCTTTCCCCTTAAGCAAGCATAAGTTGGTTTTCTAAATTTGAGACCCTGTTCTGTTTTGGAATCCAGTTCCTGTGTAGCCAAGTTTACATTCCGTGTATTAGTGATATCTTATGATGTTTCTTTTTCTGCGTGACTTCTTTCAGTTAGAATCATCATACCTGAATCCACTCATTATGCTGCTACGGGCCTGATGACATAGATGTCATTGCTGAGTGATATTGCATTGTACGTAAGTACCACAACTTCTTCATCCATTTTTCACTTTCTGCGATATTGAACTTGTACCGTAAACGAGATTCTTTTAAACAGAGCCGTCCCAAACTTTGGGGTGGCTGTGTCTTTTTGATTTTCATTTCCCTAAGCTATAGGACCATAAGTGGAAGTGCCCTAGGCTCTGTTGCTTTGTTTTTTAGATGTTTCAGGAAACACCATACACTTCTCCCGATTGGCTGTTGGCAATTTACATCCCGCCCATCAGCATAACAAGGCTCCCAGTTCTCCATGGCCTGTCCTGCCTTTCTGGATTTTACACTTTTTTCAGATGGCCCTTTTGACCGGGGGGAAGTGAGACTTCATTGTAGTGCAGATTTCCTTTGCAAGCTTGCTTGGTTGGCCAAAAAGGGCGTATGCGTTTTTTCCTGAATATATTCAGGAAAAAACGCATACGCCCTTTTTGGCCAAGTGCATCATTGTGGACGTTCTGCCTCTTTTCCTATGCTTTCAATGCAATTCCAGTCTACCTCCTGAAATCGGTTTCCTGCAATTCTGCCCCGCTTTCAAGTCCTCTTGGCAGCCTTACTTCAGTATATTTTTGGACGATAGCTGTCATTTATAACTCTGCAGGTTTGTGAATTACAGTGCCCCTGAGCTCCTTTCTTCAACTCGCTTTCTTGTGAGCTGGCCGCAACACCGCAGGATTGCTTCAGGCCCTAATGTGGTTCCGGCACGGCACGCTGAGCCTTTGGTTAATTCCTCTTCCTGGTGGGAAATGAGAGTTAAATTTGCCCGTCCAGACACCTCCAGCTAGTCTCTCATTGGTTCTCCCTATTCCTGTTCATCTTCCGCAGAAATTGCAAACTGGGCCAAACAGGAGGTTAAAGGCACTGACTCTCCAAGTCGGGAGAGTGTTAGTAAAGCGTCTGGAATGTTGCACCCGAGTACCAGGGGACGAGAACGGAGACATATTTGAACACGTCTCCCGATCACACGGTTGATCATACTCTGGGTTCCACATGCATGTTTTAGCTGAAGGAAGAATCCCTTAAACCTGGAGAGTTGAGACCCGTGGAATGGGTACCATGCAATATGACTTCAAAGGGTCTTCATTTGCTCACCGAACCTCTCCAATCCTATCACTGCTGCGTTTATGCCCCTGTACACACGCTTGATTCTCTTTCGGAGACATAGCAATCCATAGGTTTTAAGATACTTACTAGTCAGGTACATTCTTAGGCGTTTAATATGGGGTGTTGAGTCCATTTCGTTGAGCAAGGAGTAGCTCTTGTCTATTCCATATTTGGCTTAAGGAACTTTATCTGTGCTCATTTCAATCTCTGGTTTTATGCAGCACCCCAACTCACCTTTCCCCTTAAGCAAGCATAAGTTGGTTTTCTAAATTTGAGACCCTGTTCTGTTTTGGAATCCAGTTCCTGTGTAGCCAAGTTTACATTCCGTGTATTAGTGATATCTTATGATGTTTCTTTTTCTGCGTGACTTCTTTCAGTTAGAATCATCATACCTGAATCCACTCATTATGCTGCTACGGGCCTGATGACATAGATGTCATTGCTGAGTGATATTGCATTGTACGTAAGTACCACAACTTCTTCATCCATTTTTCACTTTCTGCGATATTGAACTTGTACCCTAAACGAGGTTCTTGTAAACAGAGCCGTCCCAAACTTTGGGGTGGCTGTGTCTTTTTGATTTTCATTTCCCTAAGCTATAGGACCATAAGTGGAAGTGCCCTAGGCTCTGTTGCTTTGTTTTTTAGATGTTTCAGGAAACACCATACACTTCTCCCGAGTGGCTGTTGGCAATTTACATCCCGCCCATCAGCATAACAAGGCTCCCAGTTCTCCATGGCCTGTCCTGCCTTTCTGGATTTTACACTTTTTTCAGATGGCCCTTTTGACCGGGGGGAAGTGAGACTTCACTGTAGTGCAGATTTCCTTTGCAAGCTTGCTTGGTTGGCCAAAAAGGGCGTATGCGTTTTTTCCTGAATATATTCAGGAAAAAACGCATACGCCCTTTTTGGCCAAGTGCATCATTGTGGACGTTCTGCCTCTTTTCCTATGCTTTCAATGCAATTCCAGTCTACCTCCTGAAATCGGTTTCCTGCAATTCTGCCCCGCTTTCAAGTCCTCTTGGCAGCCTTACTTCAGTATATTTTTGGACGATAGCTGTCATTTATAACTCTGCAGGTTTGTGAATTACAGTGCCCCTGAGCTCCTTTCTTCAACTCGCTTTCTTGTGAGCTGGCCGCAACACCGCAGGATTGCTTCAGGCCCTAATGTGGTTCCGGCACGGCACGCTGAGCCTTTGGTTAATTCCTCTTCCTGGTGGGAAATGAGAGTTAAATTTGCCCGTCCAGACACCTCCAGCTAGTCTCTCATTGGTTCTCCCTATTCCTGTTCATCTTCCGCAGAAATTGCAAACTGGGCCAAACAGGAGGTTAAAGGCACTGACTCTCCAAGTCGGGAGAGTGTTAGTAAAGCGTCTGGAATGTTGCACCCGAGTACCAGGGGACGAGAACGGAGACATATTTGAACACGTCTCCCGATCACACGGTTGATCATACTCTGGGTTCCACATGCATGTTTTAGCTGAAGGAAGAATCCCTTAAACCTGGAGAGTTGAGACCCGTGGAATGGGTACCATGCAATATGACTTCAAAGGGTCTTCATTTGCTCACCGAACCTCTCCAATCCTATCACTGCTGCGTTTATGCCCCTGTACACACGCTTGATTCTCTTTCGGAGACATAGCAATCCATAGGTTTTAAGATACTTACTAGTCAGGTACATTCTTAGGCGTTTAATATGGGGTGTTGAGTCCATTTCGTTGAGCAAGGAGTAGCTCTTGTCTATTCCATATTTGGCTTAAGGAACTTTATCTGTGCTCATTTCAATCTCTGGTTTTATGCAGCACCCCAACTCACCTTTCCCCTTAAGCAAGCATAAGTTGGTTTTCTAAATTTGAGACCCTGTTCTGTTTTGTAATCCAGTTCCTGTGTAGCCAAGTTTACATTCCGTGTATTAGTGATATCTTATGATGTTTCTTTTTCTGTGTGACTTCTTTCAGTTAGAATCATCATACCTGAATGCACTCATTATGCTGCTACGGGCCTGATGACATAGATGTCATTGCTGAGTGATATTGCATTGTACGTAAGTACCACAACTTCTTCATCCATTTTTCACTTTCTGCGATATTGAACTTGTACCGTAAATGAGGTTCTTGTAAACAGAGCCGTCCCAAACTTTGGGGTGGCTGTGTCTTTTTGATTTTCATTTCCCTAAGCTATAGGACCATAAGTGGAAGTGCCCTAGGCTCTGTTGCTTTGTTTTTTAGATGTTTCAGGAAACACCATACACTTCTCCCGATTGGCTGTTAGCAATTTACATCCCGCCCATCAGCATAACAAGGCTCCCAGTTCTCCATGGCCTGTCCTGCCTTTCTGGATTTTACACTTTTTTCAGATGGCCCTTTTGACCGGGGGGAAGTGAGACTTCATTGTAGTGCAGATTTCCTTTGCAAGCTTGCTTGGTTGGCCAAAAAGGGCGTATGCGTTTTTTCCTGAATATATTCAGGAAAAAACGCATACGCCCTTTTTGGCCAAGTGCATCATTGTGGACGTTCTGCCTCTTTTCCTATGCTTTCAATGCAATTCCAGTCTACCTCCTGAAATCGGTTTCCTGCAATTCGGCCCCGCTTTCAAATCCTCTTGGCAGCCTTACTTCAGTATATTTTTGGACGATAGCTGTCATTTATAACTCTGCAGGTTTGTGAATTACAGTGCCCCTGAGCTCCTTTCTTCAACTCGCTTTCTTGTGAGCTGGCCGCAACACCGCAGGATTGCTTCAGGCCCTAATGTGGTTCCGGCACGGCACGCTGAGCCTTTGGTTAATTCCTCTTCCTGGTGGGAAATGAGAGTTAAATTTGCCCGTCCAGACACCTCCAGCTAGTCTCTCATTGGTTCTCCCTACTCCTGTTCATCTTCGGCAGAAATTGCAAACTGGGCCAAACAGGAGGTTAAAGGCACTGACTCTCCAAGTCGGGAGAGTGTTAGTAAAGCGTCTGGAATGTTGCACCCGAGTACCAGGGGACGAGAACGGAGACATATTTGAACACGTCTCCCGATCACACGGTTGATCATACTCTGGGTTCCACATGCATGTTTTAGCTGAAGGAAGAATCCCTTAAACCTGGAGAGTTGAGACCCGTGGAATGGGTACCATGCAATATGACTTCAAAGGGTCTTCATTTGCTCACCGAACCTCTCCAATCCTATCACTGCTGCGTTTATGCCCCTGTACACACGCTTGATTCTCTTTCGGAGACATAGCAATCCATAGGTTTTAAGATACTTACTAGTCAGGTACATTCTTAGGCGTTTAATATGGGGTGTTGAGTCCATTTCGTTGAGCAAGGAGTAGCTCTTGTCTATTCCATATTTGGCTTAAGGAACTTTATCTGTGCTCATTTCAATCTCTGGTTTTATGCAGCACCCCAACTCACCTTTCCCCTTAAGCAAGCATAAGTTGGTTTTCTAAATTTGAGACCCTGTTCTGTTTTGTAATCCAGTTCCTGTGTAGCCAAGTTTACATTCCGTGTATTAGTGATATCTTATGATGTTTCTTTTTCTGTGTGACTTCTTTCAGTTAGAATCATCATACCTGAATGCACTCATTATGCTGCTACAGGCCTGATGACATAGATGTCATTGCTGAGTGATATTGCATTGTACGTAAGTACCACAACTTCTTCATCCATTTTTCACTTTCTGCGATATTGAACTTGTACCGTAAACGAGGTTCTTGTAAACAGAGCCGTCCCAAACTTTGGGGTGGCTGTGTCTTTTTGATTTTCATTTCCCTAAGCTATAGGACCATAAGTGGAAGTGCCCTAGGCTCTGTTGCTTTGTTTCGTAGATGTTTCAGGAAATACCATACACTTCTCCCGATTGGCTGTTAGCAATTTACATCCCGCCCATCAGCATAACAAGGCTCCCAGTTCTCCATGGCCTGTCCTGCCTTTCTGGATTTTACACTTTTTTCAGATGGCCCTTTTGACCGGGGGGAAGTGAGACTTCATTGTAGTGCAGATTTCCTTTGCAAGCTTGCTTGGTTGGCCAAAAAGGGCGTATGCGTTTTTTCCTGAATATATTCAGGAAAAAACGCATACGCCCTTTTTGGCCAAGTGCATCATTGTGGACGTTCTGCCTCTTTTCCTATGCTTTCAATGCAATTCCAGTCTACCTCCTGAAATCGGTTTCCTGCAATTCTGCCCCGCTTTCAAGTCCTCTTGGCAGCCTTACTTCAGTATATTTTTGGACGATAGCTGTCATTTATAACTCTGCAGGTTTGTGAATTACAGTGCCCCTGAGCTCCTTTCTTCAACTCGCTTTCTTGTGAGCTGGCCGCAACACCGCAGGATTGCTTCAGGCCCTAATGTGGTTCCGGCACGGCACGCTGAGCCTTTGGTTAATTCCTCTTCCTGGTGGGAAATGAGAGTTAAATTTGCCCGTCCAGACACCTCCAGCTAGTCTCTCATTGGTTCTCCCTATTCCTGTTCATCTTCCGCAGAAATTGCAAACTGGGCCAAACAGGAGATTAAAGGCACTGACTCTCCAAGTCAGGAGAGTGTTAGTAAAGCATCTGGAATGTTGCACCCGAGTACCAGGGGACGAGAACGGAGACATATTTGAAGACGTCTCCCGATCACACGGTTGATCATACTCTGGGTTCCACATGCATGTTTTAGCTGAAGGAAGAATCCCTTAAACCTGGAGAGTTGAGACCCGTGGAATGGGTACCATGCAATATGACTTCAAAGGGTCTTCATTTGCTCACCGAACCTCTCCAATCCTATCACTGCTGCGTTTATGCCCCTGTACACACGCTTGATTCTCTTTCGGAGACATAGCAATCCATAGGTTTTAAGATACTTACTAGTCAGGTACATTCTTAGGCGTTTAATATGGGGTGTTGAGTCCATTTCGTTGAGCAAGGAGTAGCTCTTGTCTATTCCATATTTGGCTTAAGGAACTTTATCTGTGCTCATTTCAATCTCTGGTTTTATGCAGCACCCCAACTCACCTTTCCCCTTAAGCAAGCATAAGTTGGTTTTCTAAATTTGAGACCCTGTTCTGTTTTGTAATCCAGTTCCTGTGTAGCCAAGTTTACATTCCGTGTATTAGTGATATCTTATGATGTTTCTTTTTCTGTGTGACTTCTTTCAGTTAGAATCATCATACCTGAATGCACTCATTATGCTGCTACGGGCCTGATGACATAGATGTCATTGCTGAGTGATATTGCATTGTACGTAAGTACCACAACTTCTTCATCCATTTTTCACTTTCTGCGATATTGAACTTGTACCGTAAACGAGGTTCTTGTAAACAGAGCCGTCCCAAACTTTGGGGTGGCTGTGTCTTTTTGATTTTCATTTCCCTAAGCTATAGGACCATAAGTGGAAGTGCCCTAGGCTCTGTTGCTTTGTTTTTTAGATGTTTCAGGAAACACCATACACTTCTCCCGATTGGCTGTTAGCAATTTACATCCCGTCCATCAGCATAACAAGGCTCCCAGTTCTCCATGGCCTGTCCTGCCTTTCTGGATTTTACACTTTTTTCAGATGGCCCTTTTGACCGGGGGGAACTGAGACTTCATTGTAGTGCAGATTTCCTTTGCAAGCTTGCTTGGTTGGCCAAAAAGGGCGTATGCGTTTTTTCCTGAATATATTCAGGAAAAAACGCATACGCCCTTTTTGGCCAAGTGCATCATTGTGGACGTTCTGCCTCTTTTCCTATGCTTTCAATGCAATTCCAGTCTACCTCCTGAAATCGGTTTCCTGCAATTCGGCCCCACTTTCAAGTCCTCTTGGCAGCCTTACTTCAGTATCTTTTTGGACGATAGCTGTCATTTATAACTCTGCAGGTTTGTGAATTACAGTGCCCCTGAGCTCCTTTCTTCAACTCGCTTTCTTGTGAGCTGGCCGCAACACCGCAGGATGGCTTCAGGCCCTAATGTGGTTCCGGCACGGCACGCTGAGCCTTTGGTTAATTCCTCTTCCTGGTGGGAAATGAGAGTTAAATTTGCCCGTCCAGACACCTCCAGCTAGTCTCTCATTGGTTCTCCCTATTCCTGTTCATCTTCCGCAGAAATTGCAAACTGGGCCAAACAGGAGGTTAAAGGCACTGACTCTCCAAGTCGGGAGAGTGTTAGTAAAGTGTCTGGAATGTTGCACCCGAGTACCAGGGGACGAGAACGGAGACATATTTGAACACGTCTCCCGATCACACGGTTGATCATACTCTGGGTTCCACATGCATGTTTTAGCTGAAGGAAGAATCCCTTACACCTGGAGAGTTGAGACCCGTGGAATGGGTACCATGCAATATGACTTCAAAGGGTCTTCATTTGCTCACCGAACCTCTCCAATCCTATCACTGCTGCGTTTATGCCCCTGTACACACGCTTGATTCTCTTTCGGAGACATAGCAATCCATAGGTTTTAAGATACTTACTAGTCAGGTACATTCTTAGGCGTTTAATATGGGGTGTTGAGTCCATTTCGTTGAGCAAGGAGTAGCTCTTGTCTATTCCATATTTGGCTTAAGGAACTTTATCTGTGCTCATTTCAATCTCTGGTTTTATGCAGCACCCCAACTCACCTTTCCCCTTAAGGAAGCATAAGTTGGTTTTCTAAATTTGAGACCCTGTTCTGTTTTGTAATCCAGTTCCTGTGTAGCCAAGTTTACATTCCGTGTATTAGTGATATCTTATGATGTTTCTTTTTCTGTGTGACTTCTTTCAGTTAGAATCATCATACCTGAATGCACTCATTATGCTGCTACGGGCCTGATGACATAGATGTCATTGCTGAGTGATATTGCATTGTACGTAAGTACCACAACTTCTGCATCCATTTTTCACTTTCTGCGATATTGAACTTGTACCGTAAACGAGGTTCTTGTAAACAGAGCCGTCCCAAACTTTGGGGTGGCTGTGTCTTTTTGATTTTCATTTCCCTAAGCTATAGGACCATAAGTGGAAGTGCCCTAGGCTCTGTTGCTTTGTTTTTTAGATGTTTCAGGAAACACCATACACTTCTCCCGAGTGGCTGTTGGCAATATACATCCCGCCCATCAGCATAACAAGGCTCCCAGTTCTCCATGGCCTGTCCTGCCTTTCTGGATTTTACACTTTTTTCAGATGGCCCTTTTGACCGGGGGGAAGTGAGACTTCATTGTAGTGCAGATTTCCTTTGCAAGCTTGCTTGGTTGGCCAAAAAGGGCGCATGCGTTTTTTCCTGAATATATTCAGGAAAAAACGCATACGCCCTTTTTGGCCAAGTGCATCATTGTGGACGTTCTGCCTCTTTTCCTATGCTTTAAATGCAATTCCAGTCTACCTCCTGAAATTGGTTTCCTGCAATTCTGCCCCGCTTTCAAGTCCTCTTGGCAGCCTTACTTCAGTATATTTTTGGACGATAGCTGTCATTTATAACTCTGCAGGTTTGTGAATTACAGTGCCCCTGAGCTCCTTTCTTCAACTCGCTTTCTTGTGAGCTGGCCGCAACACCGCAGGATGGCTTCAGGCCCTAATGTGGTTCCGGCACGGCACGCTGAGCCTTTGGTTAATTCCTCTTCCTGGTGGGAAATGAGAGTTAAATTTGCCCGTCCAGACACCTCCAGCTAGTCTCTCATTGGTTCTCCCTATTCCTGTTCATCTTCCGCAGAAATTGCAAACTGGGCCAAACAGGAGGTTAAAGGCACTGACTCTCCAAGTCGGGAGAGTGTTAGTAAAGCGTCTGGAATGTTGCACCCGAGTACCAGGGGACGAGAACGGAGACATATTTGAACACGTCTCCCGATCACACGGTTGATCATACTCTGGGTTCCACATGCATGTTTTAGCTGAAGGAAGAATCCCTTACACCTGGAGAGTTGAGACCCGTGGAATGGGTACCATGCAATATGACTTCAAAGGGTCTTCATTTGCTCACCGAACCTCTCCAATCCTATCACTGCTGCGTTTATGCCCCTGTACACACGCTTGATTCTCTTTCGGAGACATAGCAATCCATAGGTTTTAAGATACTTACTAGTCAGGTACATTCTTAGGCGTTTAATATGGGGTGTTGAGTCCATTTCGTTGAGCAAGGAGTAGCTCTTGTCTATTCCATATTTGGCTTAAGGAACTTTATCTGTGCTTATTTCAATCTCTGGTTTTATGCAGCACCCCAACTCACCTTTCCCCTTAAGCAAGCATAAGTTGGTTTTCTAAATTTGAGACCCTGTTCTGTTTTGTAATCCAGTTCCTGTGTAGCCAAGTTTACATTCCGTGTATTAGTGATATCTTATGATGTTTCTTTTTCTGTGTGACTTCTTTCAGTTAGAATCATCATACCTGAATGCACTCATTATGCTGCTACGGGCCTGATGACATAGATGTCATTGCTGAGTGATATTGCATTGTACGTAAGTACCACAACTTCTTCATCCATTTTTCACTTTCTGTGATATTGAACTTGTACCGTAAACGAGGTTCTTGTAAACAGAGCCGTCCCAAACTTTGGGGTGGCTGTGTCTTTTTGATTTTCATTTCCCTAAGCTATAGGACCATAAGTGGAAGTGCCCTAGGCTCTGTTGCTTTGTTTTTTAGATGTTTCAGGAAACACCATACACTTCTCCCGATTGGCTGTTAGCAATTTACATCCCGCCCATCAGCATAACAAGGCTCCCAGTTCTCCATGGCCTGTCCTGCCTTTCTGGATTTTACACTTTTTTCAGATGGCCCTTTTGACCGGGGGGAAGTGAGACTTCATTGTAGTGCAGATTTCCTTTGCAAGCTTGCTTGGTTGGCCAAAAAGGGCGTATGCGTTTTTTCCTGAATATATTCAGGAAAAAACGCATACGCCCTTTTTGGCCAAGTGCATCATTGTGGACGTTCTGCCTCTTTTCCTATGCTTTCAATGCAATTCCAGTCTACCTCCTGAAATCGGTTTCCTGCAATTCTGCCCCGCTTTCAAGTCCTCTTGGCAGCCTTACTTCAGTATATTTTTGGACGATAGCTGTCATTTATAACTCTGCAGGTTTGTGAATTACAGTGCCCCTGAGCTCCTTTCTTCAACTCGCTTTCTTGTGAGCTGGCCGCAACACCGCAGGATTGCTTCAGGCCCTAATGTGGTTCCGGCACGGCACGCTGAGCCTTTGGTTAATTCCTCTTCCTGGTGGGAAATGAGAGTTAAATTTGCCCGTCCAGACACCTCCAGCTAGTCTCTCATTGGTTCTCCCTATTCCTGTTCATCTTCCGCAGAAATTGCAAACTGGGCCAAACAGGAGGTTAAAGGCACTGACTCTCCAAGTCGGGAGAGTGTTAGTAAAGCGTCTGGAATGTTGCACCCGAGTACCAGGGGACGAGAACGGAGACATATTTGAAGACGTCTCCCGATCACACGGTTGATCATACTCTGGGTTCCACATGCATGTTTTAGCTGAAGGAAGAATCCCTTAAACCTGGAGAGTTGAGACCCGTGGAATGGGTACCATGCAATATGACTTCAAAGGGTCTTCATTTGCTCACCGAACCTCTCCAATCCTATCACTGCTGCGTTTATGCCCCTGTACACACGCTTGATTCTCTTTCGGAGACATAGCAATCCATAGGTTTTAAGATACTTACTAGTCAGGTACATTCTTAGGCGTTTAATATGGGGTGTTGAGTCCATTTCGTTGAGCAAGGAGTAGCTCTTCTCTATTCCATATTTGGCTTAAGGAACTTTATCTGTGCTCATTTCAATCTCTGGTTTTATGCAGCACCCCAACTCACCTTTCCCCTTAAGCAAGCATAAGTTGGTTTTCTAAATTTGAGACCCTGTTCTGTTTTGTAATCCAGTTCCTGTGTAGCCAAGTTTACATTCCGTGTATTAGTGATATCTTATGATGTTTCTTTTTCTGTGTGACTTCTTTCAGTTAGAATCATCATACCTGAATGCACTCATTATGCTGCTACGGGCCTGATGACATAGATGTCATTGCTGAGTGATATTGCATTGTACGTAAGTACCACAACTTCTGCATCCATTTTTCACTTTCTGCGATATTGAACTTGTACCGTAAACGAGGTTCTTGTAAACAGAGCCGTCCCAAACTTTGGGGTGGCTGTGTCTTTTTGATTTTCATTTCCCTAAGCTATAGGACCATAAGTGGAAGTGCCCTAGGCTCTGTTGCTTTGTTTTTTAGATGTTTCAGGAAACACCATACACTTCTCCCGAGTGGCTGTTGGCAATTTACATCCCGCCCATCAGCATAACAAGGCTCCCAGTTCTCCATGGGCTATCCTGCCTTTCTGGATTTTACACTTTTTTCAGATGGCCCTTTTGACCGGGGGGAAGTGAGACTTCATTGTAGTGCAGATTTCCTTTGCAAGCTTGCTTGGTTGGCCAAAAAGGGCGTATGCGTTTTTTCCTGAATATATTCAGGAAAAAAACGCATACGCCCTTTTTGGCCAAGTGCATCATTGTGGACGTTCTGCCTCTTTTCCTATGCTTTCAATGCAATTCCAGTCTACCTCCTGAAATCGGTTTCCTGCAATTCTGCCCCGCTTTCAAGTCCTCTTGGCAGCCTTACTTCAGTATATTTTTGGACGATAGCTGTCATTAATAACTCTGCAGGTTTGTGAATTACAGTGCCCCTGAGCTCCTTTCTTCAACTCGCTTTCTTGTGAGCTGGCCGCAACACCGCAGGATTGCTTCAGGCCCTAATGTGGTTCCGGCACGGCACGCTGAGCCTTTGGTTAATTCCTCTTCCTGGTGGGAAATGAGAGTTAAATTTGCCCGTCCAGACACCTCCAGCTAGTCTCTCATTGGTTCTCCCTATTCCTGTTCATCTTCCGCAGAAATTGCAAACTGGGCCAAACAGGAGGTTAAAGGCACTGACTCTCCAAGTCAGGAGAGTGTTAGTAAAGCGTCTGGAATGTTGCACCCGAGTACCAGGGGATGAGAACGGAGACATATTTGAACACGTCTCCCGATCACACGGTTGGTCATACTCTGGGTTCCACATGCATGTTTTAGCTGAAGGAAGAATCCCTTAAACCTGGAGAGTTGAGACCCGTGGAATGGGTACCATGCAATATGACTTCAAAGGGTCTTCATTTGCTCACCGAACCTCTCCAATCCTATCACTGCTGCGTTTATGCCCCTGTACACACGCTTGATTCTCTTTCGGAGACATAGCAATCCATAGGTTTTAAGATACTTACTAGTCAGGTACATTCTTAGGCGTTTAATATGGGGTGTTGAGTCCATTTCGTTGAGCAAGGAGTAGCTCTTGTCTATTCCATATTTGGCTTAAGGAACTTTATCTGTGCTCATTTCAATCTCTGGTTTTATGCAGCACCCCAACTCACCTTTCCCCTTAAGCAAGCATAAGTTGGTTTTCTAAATTTGAGACCCTGTTCTGTTTTGTAATCCAGTTCCTGTGTAGCCAAGTTTACATTCCGTGTATTAGTGATATCTTATGATGTTTCTTTTTCTGCGTGACTTATTTCAGTTAGAATCATCATACCTGAATGCACTCATTATGCTGCTACGGGCCTGATGACATAGATGTCATTGCTGAGTGATATTGCATTGTACGTAAGTACCACAACTTCTTCATCCATTTTTCACTTTCTGCAATATTGAACTTGTACCGTAAACGAGGTTCTTGTAAACAGAGCCGTCCCAAACTTTGGGGTGGCTGTGTCTTTTTGATTTTCATTTCCCTAAGCTATAGGACCATAAGTGGAAGTGCCCTAGGCTCTGTTGCTTTGTTTTTTAGATGTTTCAGGAAACACCATACACTTCTCCCCAGTGGCTGTTGGCAATTTACATCCCGCCCATCAGCATAACAAGGCTCCCAGTTCTCCATGGCCTGTCCTGCCTTTCTGGATTTTACACTTTTTTCAGATGGCCCTTTTGACCGGGGGGAATTGAGACTTCATTGTAGTGCAGATTTCCTTTGCAAGCTTGCTTGGTTGGCCAAAAAGGGCGTATGCGTTTTTTCCTGAATATATTCAGGAAAAAACGCATACGCCCTTTTTGGCCAAGTGCATCATTGTGGACGTTCTGCCTCTTTTCCTATGCTTTCAATGCAATTCCAGTCTACCTCCTGAAATCGGTTTCCTGCAATTCTGCCCCGCTTTCAAGTCCTCTTGGCAGCCTTACTTCAGTATATTTTTGGACGATAGTTGTCATTTATAACTCTGCAGGTTTGTGAATTACAGTGTCCCGGAGCTCCTTTCCTCAACTGGCTTTCTTGTGAGCTGGCCGCAACACCGCAGGATTGCTTCAGGCCCTAATCTGGTTCCGGCACAGCACGCTGAGCCTTTGGTTAATTCCTCTTCCTGGTGGGAAATGAGAGTTAAATTTGCCCGTCCAGACACCTCCAGCTAGTCTCTCATTGGTTCTCCCTATTCCTGTTCATCTTCCGCAGAAATTGCAAACTGGGCCAAACAGGAGGTTAAAGGCACTGACTCTCCAAGTCGGGAGAGTGTTAGTAAAGCGTCTGGAATGTTGCACCCGAGTACCAGGGGACGAGAACGGAGACATATTTGAAGACGTCTCCCGATCACACGGTTGATCATACTCTGGGTTCCACATGCATGTTTTAGCTGAAGGAAGAATCCCTTAAACCTGGAGAGTTGAGACCCGTGGAATGGGTACCATGCAATATGACTTCAAAGGGTCTTCATTTGCTCACCGAACCTCTCCAATCCTATCACTGCTGCGTTTATGCCCCTGTACACACGCTTGATTCTCTTTCGGAGACATAGCAATCCATAGGTTTTAAGATACTTACTAGTCAGGTACATTCTTAGGCGTTTAATATGGGGTGTTGAGTCCATTTCGTTGAGCAAGGAGTAGCTCTTCTCTATTCCATATTTGGCTTAAGGAACTTTATCTGTGCTCATTTCAATCTCTGGTTTTATGCAGCACCCCAACTCACCTTTACCCTTAAACAAGCATAAGTTGGTTTTCTAAATTTGAGACCCTGTTCTGTTTTGTAATCCAGTTCCTGTGTAGCCAAGTTTACATTCCGTGTATTAGTGATATCTTATGATGTTTCTTTTTCTGCGTGACTTATTTCAGTTAGAATCATCATACCTGAATGCACTCATTATGCTGCTACGGGCCTGATGACATAGATGTCATTGCTGAGTGATATTGCATTGTACGTAAGTACCACAACTTCTTCATCCATTTTTCACTTTCTGCGATATTGAACTTGTACCGTAAACGAGGTTCTTGTAAACAGAGCCGTCCCAAACTTTGGGGTGGCTGTGTCTTTTTGATTTTCATTTCCCTAAGCTATAGGACCATAAGTGGAAGTGCCCTAGGCTCTGTTGCTTTGTTTTTTAGATGTTTCAGGAAACACCATACACTTCTCCCGAGTGGCTGTTGGCAATTTACATCCCGCCCATCAGCATAACAAGGCTCCCAGTTCTCCATGGCCTGTCCTGCCTTTCTGGATTTTACACTTTTTTCAGATGGCCCTTTTGACCGGGGGGAAGTGAGACTTCATTGTAGTGCAGATTTCCTTTGCAAGCTTGCTTGGTTGGCCAAAAAGGGCGCATGCGTTTTTTCCTGAATATATTCAGGAAAAAACGCATACGCCCTTTTTGGCCAAGTGCATCATTGTGGACGTTCTGCCTCTTTTCCTATGCTTTAAATGCAATTCCAGTCTACCTCCTGAAATCGGTTTCCTGCAATTCTGCCCCGCTTTCAAGTTCTCTTGGCAGCCTTACTTCAGTATATTTTTGGACGATAGCTGTCATTTATAACTCTGCAGGTTTGTGAATTACAGTGTCCCGGAGCTCCTTTCCTCAACTCGCTTTCTTGTGAGCTGGCCGCAACACCGCAGGATTGCTTCAGGCCCTAATGTGGTTCCGGCACGGCACGCTGAGCCTTTGGTTAATTCCTCTTCCTGGTGGGAAATGAGAGTTAAATTTGCCCGTCCAGACACCTCCAGCTAGTCTCTCATTGGTTCTCCCTATTCCTGTTCATCTTCCGCAGAAATTGCAAACTGGGCCAAACAGGAGGTTAAAGGCACTGACTCTCCAAGTCGGGAGAGTGTTAGTAAAGCGTCTGGAATGTTGCACCCGAGTACCAGGGGATGAGAACGGAGACATATTTGAAGACGTCTCCCGATCACACGGTTGGTCATACTCTGGGTTCCACATGCATGTTTTAGCTGAAGGAAGAATCCCTTAAACCTGGAGAGTTGAGACCCGTGGAATGGGTACCATGCAATATGACTTCAAAGGGTCTTCATTTGCTCACCGAACCTCTCCAATCCTATCACTGCTGCGTTTATGCCCCTGTACACACGCTTGATTCTCTTTCGGAGACATAGCAATCCATAGGTTTTAAGATACTTACTAGTCAGGTACATTCTTAGGCGTTTAATATGGGGTGTTGAGTCCATTTCGTTGAGCAAGGAGTAGCTCTTGTCTATTCCATATTTGGCTTAAGGAACTTTATCTGTGCTCATTTCAATCTCTGGTTTTATGCAGCACCGCAACTCACCTTTCCCCTTAAGCAAGCATAAGTTGGTTTTCTAAATTTGAGACACTGTTCTGTTTTGTAATCCAGTTCCTGTGTAGCCAAGTTTACATTCCGTGTATTAGTGATATCTTATGATGTTTCTTTTTCTGTGTGACTTCTTTCAGTTAGAATCATCATACCTGAATGCACTCATTATGCTGCTACGGGCGTGATGACATAGATGTCATTGCTGAGTGATATTGCATTGTACATAAGTACCACAACTTCTTCATCCATTTTTCACTTTCTGCGATATTGAACTTGTACCGTAAACGAGGTTCTTGTAAACAGAGCCGTCCCAAACTTTGGGGTGGCTGTGTCTTTTTGATTTTCATTTCCCTAAGCTATAGGACCATAAGTGGAAGTGCCCTAGGCTCTGTTGCTTTGTTTTTTAGATGTTTCAGGAAACACCATACACTTCTCCCGATTGGCTGTTAGCAATTTACATCCCGCCCATCAGCATAACAAGGCTCCCAGTTCTCCATGGCCTGTCCTGCCTTTCTGGATTTTACACTTTTTTCAGATGGCCCTTTTGACCGGGGGGAAGTGAGACTTCATTGTAGTGCAGATTTCCTTTGCAAGCTTGCTTGGTTGGCCAAAAAGGGCGTATGCGTTTTTTCCTGAATATATTCAGGAAAAAACGCATACGCCCTTTTTGGCCAAGTGCATCATTGTGGACGTTCTGCCTCTTTTCCTATGCTTTCAATGCAATTCCAGTCTACCTCCTGAAATCGGTTTCCTGCAATTCTGCCCCGCTTTCAAGTCCTCTTGGCAGCCTTACTTCAGTATATTTTTGGACGATAGCTGTCATTTATAACTCTGCAGGTTTGTGAATTACAGTGCCCCTGAGCTCCTTTCTTCAACTCGCTTTCTTGTGAGCTGGCCGCAACACCGCAGGATTGCTTCAGGCCCTAATCTGGTTCCGGCACGGCACGCTGAGCCTTTGGTTAATTCCTCTTCCTGGTGGGAAATGAGAGTTAAATTTGCCCGTCCAGACACCTCCAGCTAGTCTCTCATTGGTTCTCCCTATTCCTGTTCATCTTCCGCAGAAATTGCAAACTGGGCCAAACAGGAGGTTAAAGGCACTGACTCTCCAAGTCGGGAGAGTGTTAGTAAAGCGTCTGGAATGTTGCACCCGAGTACCAGGGGACGAGAACGGAGACATATTTGAAGACGTCTCCCGATCACACGGTTGATCATACTCTGGGTTCCACATGCATGTTTTAGCTGAAGGAAGAATCCCTTAAACCTGGAGAGTTGAGACCCGTGGAATGGGTACCATGCAATATGACTTCAAAGGGTCTTCATTTGCTCACCGAACCTCTCCAATCCTATCACTGCTGCGTTTATGCCCCTGTACACACGCTTGATTCTCTTTCGGAGACATAGCAATCCATAGGTTTTAAGATACTTACTAGTCAGGTACATTCTTAGGCGTTTAATATGGGGTGTTGAGTCCATTTCGTTGAGCAAGGAGTAGCTCTTCTCTATTCCATATTTGGCTTAAGGAACTTTATCTGTGCTCATTTCAATCTCTGGTTTTATGCAGCACCCCAACTCACCTTTCCCCTTAAGCAAGCATAAGTTGGTTTTCTAAATTTGAGACCCTGTTCTGTTTTGTAATCCAGTTCCTGTGTAGCCAAGTTTACATTCCGTGTATTAGTGATATCTTATGATGTTTCTTTTTCTGTGTGACTTCTTTCAGTTAGAATCATCATACCTGAATGCACTCATTATGCTGCTACGGGCCTGATGACATAGATGTCATTGCTGAGTGATATTGCATTGTACGTAAGTACCACAACTTCTGCATCCATTTTTCACTTTCTGCGATATTGAACTTGTACCGTAAACGAGGTTCTTGTAAACAGAGCCGTCCCAAACTTTGGGGTGGCTGTGTCTTTTTGATTTTCATTTCCCTAAGCTATAGGACCATAAGTGGAAGTGCCCTAGGCTCTGTTGCTTTGTTTTTTAGATGTTTCAGGAAACACCATACACTTCTCCCGAGTGGCTGTTGGAAATTTACATCCCGCCCATCAGCATAACAAGGCTCCCAGTTCTCCATGGCCTGTCCTGCCTTTCTGGATTTTACACTTTTTTCAGATGGCCCTTTTGACCGGGGGGAAGTGAGACTTCATTGTAGTGCAGATTTCCTTTGCAAGCTTGCTTGGTTGGCCAAAAAGGGCGCATGCGTTTTTTCCTGAATATATTCAGGAAAAAACGCATACGCCCTTTTTGGCCAAGTGCATCATTGTGGACGTTCTGCCTCTTTTCCTATGCTTTAAATGCAATTCCAGTCTACCTCCTGAAATCGGTTTCCTGCAATTCGGCCCCGCTTTCAAGTCCTCTTGGCAGCCTTACTTCAGTATATTTTTGGACGATAGCTGTCATTTATAACTCTGCAGGTTTGTGAATTACAGTGTCCCGGAGCTCCTTTCCTCAACTCGCTTTCTTGTGAGCTGGCCGCACCACCGCAGGATTGCTTCAGGCCCTAATGTGGTTCCGGCACGGCACGCTGAGCCTTTGGTTAATTCCTCTTCCTGGTGGGAAATGAGAGTTAAATTTGCCCGTCCAGACACCTCCAGCTAGTCTCTCATTGGTTCTCCCTATTCCTGTTCATCTTCCGCAGAAATTGCAAACTGGGCCAAACAGGAGGTTAAAGGCACTGACTCTCCAAGTCAGGAGAGTGTTAGTAAAGCGTCTGGAATGTTGCACCCGAGTACCAGGGGACGAGAACGGAGACATATTTGAACACGTCTGCCGATCACACGGTTGATCATACTCTGGGTTCCACATGCATGTTTTAGCTGAAGGAAGAATCCCTTAAACCTGGAGAGTTGAGACCCCTGGAATGGGTACCATGCAATATGACTTCAGAGGGTCTTCATTTGCTCACCGAACCTCTCCAATCCTATCACTGCTGCGTTTATGCCCCTGTACACACGCTTGATTCTCTTTCAGAGACATAGCAATCCATAGGTTTTAAGATACTTACTAGTCCGGTACATTCTTAGGCGTTGAATATGGGGTGTTGAGTCCATTTCGTTGAGCAAGGAGTAGCTCTTCTCTATTCCATATTTGGCTTAAGGAACTTTATCTGTGCTCATTTCAATCTCTGGTTTTATGCAGCACCCCAACTCACCTTTCCCCTTAAGCAAGCATAAGTTGGTTTTCTAAATTTGAGACCCTGTTCTGTTTTGTAATCCAGTTCCTGTGTAGCCAAGTTTACATTCCGTGTATTAGTGATATCTTATGATGTTTCTTTTTCTGCGTGACTTATTTCAGTTAGAATCATCATACCTGAATGCACTCATTATGCTGCTACGGGCCTGATGACATAGATGTCATTGCTGAGTGATATTGCATTGTACGTAAGTACCACAACTTCTTCATCCATTTTTCACTTTCTGCGATATTGAACTTGTACCGTAAACGAGGTTCTTGTAAACAGAGCCGTCCCAAACTTTGGGGTGGCTGTGTCTTTTTGATTTTCATTTCCCTAAGCTATAGGACCATAAGTGGAAGTGCCCTAGGCTCTGTTGCTTTGTTTTTTAGATGTTTCAGGAAACACCATACACTTCTCCCGAGTGGCTGTTGGCAATTTACATCCCGCCCATCAGCATAACAAGGCTCCCAGTTCTCCATGGCCTGTCCTGTCTTTCTGGATTTTACACTTTTTTCAGATGGCCCTTTTGACCGGGGGGAACTGAGACTTCATTGTAGTGCAGATTTCCTTTGCAAGCTTGCTTGGTTGGCCAAAAAGGACGTATGCGTTTTTTCCTGAATATATTCAGGAAAAAACGCATACGCCCTTTTTGGCCAAGTGCATCATTGTGGACGTTCTGCCTCTTTTCCTATGCTTTCAATGCAATTCCAGTCTACCTCCTGAAATCGGTTTCCTGCAATTCTGCCCCGCTTTCAAGTCCTCTTGGCAGCCTTACTTCAGTATATTTTTGGACGATAGCTGTCATTTATAACTCTGCAGGTTTGTGAATTACAGTGCCCCTGAGCTCCTTTCTTCAACTCGCTTTCTTGTGAGCTGGCCGCAACACCGCAGGATTGCTTCAGGCCCTAATCTGGTTCCGGCATGGCACGCTGAGCCTTTGGTTAATTCCTCTTCCTGGTGGTAAATGAGAGTTAAATTTGCCCGTCCAGACACCTCCAGCTAGTCTCTCATTGGTTCTCCCTATTCCTGTTCATCTTCCGCAGAAATTGCAAACTGGGCCAAACAGGAGGTTAAAGGCACTGACTCTCCAAGTCAGGAGAGTGTTAGTAAAGCGTCTGGAATGTTGCACCCGAGTACCAGGGGACGAGAACGGAGACATATTTGAACACGTCTCCCGATCACACGGTTGGTCATACTCTGGGTTCCACATGCATGTTTTAGCTGAAGGAAGAATCCCTTAAACCTGGAGAGTTGAGACCCGTGCAATGAGTACCATGCAATATGACTTCAAAGGGTCTTCATTTGCTCACCGAACCTCTCCAATCCTATCACTGCTGCGTTTATGCCCCTGTACACACGCTTGATTCTCTTTCGGAGACATAGCAATCCATAGGTTTTAAGATACTTACTAGTCAGGTACATTCTTAGGCGTTTAATATGGGGTGTTGAGTCCATTTCGTTGAGCAAGGAGTAGCTCTTGTCTATTCCATATTTGGCTTAAGGAACTTTATCTGTGCTCATTTCAATCTCTGGTTTTATGCAGCACCCCAACTCACCTTTCCCCTTAAGCAAGCATAAGTTGGTTTTCTAAATTTGAGACCCTGTTCTGTTTTGTAATCCAGTTCCTGTGTAGCCAAGTTTACATTCCGTGTATTAGTGATATCTTATGATGTTTCTTTTTCTGTGTGACTTCTTTCAGTTAGAATCATCATACCTGAATCCACTCATTATGCTGCTACGGGCCTGATGACATAGATGTCATTGCTGAGTGATATTGCATTGTACGTAAGTACCACAACTTCTTCATCCATTTTTCACTTTCTGCGATATTGAACTTGTACCGTAAACGAGGTTCTTGTAAACAGAGCCGTCCCAAACTTTGGGGTGGCTGTGTCTTTTTGATTTTCATTTCCCTAAGCTATAGGACCATAAGTGGAAGTGCCCTAGGCTCTGTTGCTTTGTTTTTTAGATGTTTCAGGAAACACCATACACTTCTCCCGAGTGGCTGTTGGCAATTTACATCCCGCCCATCAGCATAACAAGGCTCCCAGTTCTCCATGGCCTGTCCTGTCTTTCTGGATTTTACACTTTTTTCAGATGGCCCTTTTGACCGGGGGGAACTGAGACTTCATTGTAGTGCAGATTTCCTTTGCAAGCTTGCTTGGTTGGCCAAAAAGGACGTATGCGTTTTTTCCTGAATATATTCAGGAAAAAACGCATACGCCCTTTTTGGCCAAGTGCATCATTGTGGACGTTCTGCCTCTTTTCCTATGCTTTCAATGCAATTCCAGTCTACCTCCTGAAATCGGTTTCCTGCAATTCTGCCCCGCTTTCAAGTCCTCTTGGCAGCCTTACTTCAGTATATTTTTGGACGATAGCTGTCATTTATAACTCTGCAGGTTTGTGAATTACAGTGCCCCTGAGCTCCTTTCTTCAACTCGCTTTCTTGTGAGCTGGCCGCAACACCGCAGGATTGCTTCAGGCCCTAATCTGGTTCCGGCATGGCACGCTGAGCCTTTGGTTAATTCCTCTTCCTGGTGGTAAATGAGAGTTAAATTTGCCCGTCCAGACACCTCCAGCTAGTCTCTCATTGGTTCTCCCTATTCCTGTTCATCTTCCGCAGAAATTGCAAACTGGGCCAAACAGGAGGTTAAAGGCACTGACTCTCCAAGTCAGGAGAGTGTTAGTAAAGCGTCTGGAATGTTGAACCCGAGTACCAGGGGATGAGAACGGAGACATATTTGAACACGTCTCCCGATCACACGGTTGGTCATACTCTGGGTTCCACATGCATGTTTTAGCTGAAGGAAGAATCCCTTAAACCTGGAGAGTTGAGACCCGTGGAATGAGTACCATGCAATATGACTTCAAAGGGTCTTCATTTGCTCACCGAACCTCTCCAATCCTATCACTGCTGCGTTTATGCCCCTGTACACACGCTTGATTCTCTTTCGGAGACATAGCAATCCATAGGTTTTAAGATACTTACTAGTCAGGTACATTCTTAGGCGTTTAATATGGGGTGTTGAGTCCATTTCGTTGAGCAAGGAGTAGCTCTTGTCTATTCCATATTTGGCTTAAGGAACTTTATCTGTGCTCATTTCAATCTCTGGTTTTATGCAGCACCCCAACTCACCTTTCCCCTTAAGCAAGCATAAGTTGGTTTTCTAAATTTGAGACCCTGTTCTGTTTTGTAATCCAGTTCCTGTGTAGCCAAGTTTACATTCCGTGTATTAGTGATATCTTATGATGTTTCGTTTTCTGCGTGACTTATTTCAGTTAGAATCATCATACCTGAATGCACTCATTATGCTGCTGCGGGCCTGATGACATAGATGTCAGTGCTGAGTGATATTGCATTGTACGTAAGTACCACAACTTCTTCATCCATTTTTCACTTTCTGCGATATTGAACTTGTACCGTAAACGAGGTTCTTGTAAACAGAGCCGTCCCAAACTTTGGGGTGGCTGTGTCTTTTTGATTTTCATTTCCCTAAGCTATAGGACCATAAGTGGAAGTGCCCTAGGCTCTGTTGCTTTGTTTTTTAGATGTTTCAGGAAACACCATACACTTCTCTGGAGTGGCTGTTGGCAATTTACATCCCGCCCATCAGCATAACAAGGCTCCCAGTTCTCCATGGCCTGTCCTGCCTTTCTGGATTTTACACTTTTTTCAGATGGCCCTTTTGACCGGGGGAAGTGAGAATTCATTGTAGTGCAGATTTCCTTTGCAAGCTTGCTTGGTTGGCCAAAAAGGGCATATGCGTTTTTTCCTGAATATATTCAGGAAAAAACGCATACGCCCTTTTTGGCCAAGTGCATCATTGTGGACGTTCTGCCTCTTTTCCTATGCTTTCAATGCAATTCCAGTCTACCTCCTGAAATCGGTTTCCTGCAATTCTGCCCCGCTTTCGAGTCCTCTTGGCAGCCTTACTTCAGTATATTTTTGGACGATAGCTGTCATTTATAACTCTGCATGTTTGTGAATTACAGTGCCCCTGAGCTCCTTTCTTCAACTCGCTTTCTTGTGAGCTGGCCGCAACACCGCAGGATTGCTTCAGGCCCTAATCTGGTTCCGGCACGGCACGCTGAGCCTTTGGTTAATTCCTCTTCCTGGTGGGAAATAGAGAGTTAAATTTGCCCGTCCAGACACCTCCAGCTAGTCTCTCATTGGTTCTCCCTATTCCTGTTCATCTTCCGCAGAAATTGCAAACTGGGCCAAACAGGAGGTTAAAGGCACTGACTCTCCAAGTCAGGAGAGTGTTAGTAAAGCATCTGGAATGTTGCACCCGAGTACCAGGGGATGAGAACGGAGACATATTTGAACACGTCTCCCGATCACACGGTTGGTCATACTCTGGGTTCCACATGCATGTTTTAGCTGAAGGAAGAATCCCTTAAACCTGGAGAGTTGAGACCCGTGGAATGGGTACCATGCAATATGACTTCAAAGGGTCTTCATTTGCTCACCGAACCTCTCCAATCCTATCACTGCTGCGTTTATGCCCCTGTACACACGCTTGATTCTCTTTCGGAGACATAGCAATCCATAGGTTTTAAGATACTTACTAGTCAGGTACATTCTTAGGCGTTTAATATGGGGTGTTGAGTCCATTTCGTTGAGCAAGGAGTAGCTCTTGTCTATTCCATATTTGGCTTAAGGAACTTTATCTGTGCTCATTTCAATCTCTGGTTTTATGCAGCACCCCAACTCACCTTTCCCCTTAAGCAAGCATAAGTTGGTTTTCTAAATTTGAGACCCTGTTCTGTTTTGTAATCCAGTTCCTGTGTAGCCAAGTTTACATTCCGTGTATTAGTGATATCTTATGATGTTTCTTTTTCTGTGTGACTTCTTTCAGTTAGAATCATCATACCTGAATGCACTCATTATGCTGCTACGGGCGTGATGACATAGATGTCATTGCTGAGTGATATTGCATTGTACGTAAGTACCACAACTTCTTCATCCATTTTTCACTTTCTGCGATATTGAACTTGTACCGTAAACGAGGTTCTTGTAAACAGAGCCGTCCCAAACTTTGGGGTGGCTGTGTCTTTTTGATTTTCATTTCCCTAAGCTATAGGACCATAAGTGGAAGTGCCCTAGGCTCTGTTGCTTTGTTTTTTAGATGTTTCAGGAAACACCATACACTTCTCCCGATTGGCTGTTAGCAATTTACATCCCGCCCATCAGCATAACAAGGCTCCCAGTTCTCCATGGCCTGTCCTGCCTTTCTGGATTTTACACTTTTTTCAGATGGCCCTTTTGACCGGGGGGAATTGAGACTTCATTGTAGTGCAGATTTCCTTTGCAAGCTTGCTTGGTTGGCCAAAAAGGGCGTATGCGTTTTTTCCTGAATATATTCAGGAAAAAACGCATACGCCCTTTTTGGCCAAGTGCATCATTGTGGACGTTCTGCCTCTTTTCCTATGCTTTAAATGCAATTCCAGTCTACCTCCTGAAATCGGTTTCCTGCAATTCTGCCCCGCTTTCAAGTCCTCTTGGCAGCCTTACTTCAGTATATTTTTGGACGATAGCTGTCATTTATAACTCTGCAGGTTTGTGAATTACAGTGCCCCTGAGCTCCTTTCTTCAACTCGCTTTCTTGTGAGCTGGCCGCAACACCGCAGGATTGCTTCAGGCCCTAATCTGGTTCCGGCACGGCACGCTGAGCCTTTGGTTAATTCCTCTTCCTGGTGGGAAATGAGAGTTAAATTTGCCCGTCCAGACACCTCCAGCTAGTCTCTCATTGGTTCTCCCTATTCCTGTTCATCTTCCGCAGAAATTGCAAACTGGGCCAAACAGGAGGTTAAAGGCACTGACTCTCCAAGTCGGGAGAGTGTTAGTAAAGCGTCTGGAATGTTGCACCCGAGTACCAGGGGACGAGAACGGAGACATATTTGAAGACGTCTCCCGATCACACGGTTGATCATACTCTGGGTTCCACATGCATGTTTTAGCTGAAGGAAGAATCCCTTAAACCTGGAGAGTTGAGACCCGTGGAATGGGTACCATGCAATATGACTTCAAAGGGTCTTCATTTGCTCACCGAACCTCTCCAATCCTATCACTGCTGCGTTTATGCCCCTGTACACACGCTTGATTCTCTTTCGGAGACATAGCAATCCATAGGTTTTAAGATACTTACTAGTCAGGTACATTCTTAGGCGTTTAATATGGGGTGTTGAGTCCATTTCGTTGAGCAAGGAGTAGCTCTTGTCTATTCCATATTTGGCTTAAGGAACTTTATCTGTGCTCATTTCAATCTCTGGTTTTATGCAGCACCCCAACTCACCTTTCCCCTTAAGCAAGCATAAGTTGGTTTTCTAAATTTGAGACCCTGTTCTGTTTTGTAATCCAGTTCCTGTGTAGCCAAGTTTACATTCCGTGTATTAGTGATATCTTATGATGTTTCTTTTTCTGTGTGACTTCTTTCAGTTAGAATCATCATACCTGAATGCACTCATTATGCTGCTACGGGCCTGATGACATAGATGTCATTGCTGAGTGATATTGCATTGTACGTAAGTACCACAACTTCTTCATCCATTTTTCACTTTCTGCAATATTGAACTTGTACCGTAAACGAGGTTCTTGTAAACAGAGCCGTCCCAAACTTAGGGGTGGCTGTGTCTTTTTGATTTTCATTTCCCTAAGCTATAGGACCATAAGTGGAAGTGCCCTAGGCTCTGTTGCTTTGTTTTTTAGATGTTTCAGGAAACACCATACACTTCTCCCGAGTGGCTGTTGGCATTTTACATCCCGCCCATCAGCATAACAAGGCTCCCAGTTCTCCATGGCCTGTCCTGCCTTTCTGGATTTTACACTTTTTTCAGATGGCCCTTTTGACCGGGGGGAAGTGAGACTTCATTGTAGTGCAGATTTCCTTTGCAAGCTTGCTTGGTTGGCCAAAAAGGGCGCATGCGTTTTTTCCTGAATATATTCAGGAAAAAACGCATACGCCCTTTTTGGCCAAGTGCATCATTGTGGACGTTCTGCCTCTTTTCCTATGCTTTAAATGCAATTCCAGTCTACCTCCTGAAATCGGTTTCCTGCAATTCTGCCCCGCTTTCAAGTCCTCTTGGCAGCCTTACTTCAGTATATTTTTGGACGATAGCTGTCATTAATAACTCTGCAGGTTTGTGAATTACAGTGCCCCTGAGCTCCTTTCTTCAACTCGCTTTCTTGTGAGCTGGCCGCAACACCGCAGGATTGCTTCAGGCCCTAATCTGGTTCCGGCATGGCACGCTGAGCCTTTGGTTAATTCCTCTTCCTGGTGGGAAATGAGAGTTAAATTTGCCCGTCCAGACACCTCCAGCTAGTCTCTCATTGGTTCTCCCTATTCCTGTTCATCTTCCGCAGAAATTGCAAACTGGGCCAAACAGGAGGTTAAAGGCACTGACTCTCCAAGTCAGGAGAGTGTTAGTAAAGCATCTGGAATGTTGCACCCGAGTACCAGGGGATGAGAACGGAGACATATTTGAACACGTCTCCCGATCACACGGTTGGTCATACTCTGGGTTCCACATGCATGTTTTAGCTGAAGGAAGAATCCCTTAAACCTGGAGAGTTGAGACCCGTGGAATGGGTACCATGCAATATGACTTCAAAGGGTCTTCATTTGCTCACCGAACCTCTCCAATCCTATCACTGCTGCGTTTATGCCCCTGTACACACGCTTGATTCTCTTTCGGAGACATAGCAATCCATAGGTTTTAAGATACTTACTAGTCAGGTACATTCTTAGGCGTTTAATATGGGGTGTTGAGTCCATTTCGTTGAGCAAGGAGTAGCTCTTGTCTATTCCATATTTGGCTTAAGGAACTTTATCTGTGCTCATTTCAATCTCTGGTTTTATGCAGCACCCCAACTCACCTTTCCCCTTAAGCAAGCATAAGTTGGTTTTCTAAATTTGAGACCCTGTTCTGTTTTGTAATGCAGTTCCTGTGTAGCCAAGTTTACATTCCGTGTATTAGTGATATCTTATGATGTTTCTTTTTCTGTGTGACTTCTTTCAGTTAGAATCATCATACCTGAATGCACTCATTATGCTGCTACGGGCGTGATGACATAGATGTCATTGCTGAGTGATATTGCATTGTACGTAAGTACCACAACTTCTTCATCCATTTTTCACTTTCTGCGATATTGAACTTGTACCGTAAACGAGGTTCTTGTAAACAGAGCCGTCCCAAACTTTGGGGTGGCTGTGTCTTTTTGATTTTCATTTCCCTAAGCTATAGGACCATAAGTGGAAGTGCCCTAGGCTCTGTTGCTTTGTTTTTTAGATGTTTCAGGAAACACCATACACTTCTCCCGATTGGCTGTTAGCAATTTACATCCCGCCCATCAGCATAACAAGGCTCCCAGTTCTCCATGGCCTGTCCTGCCTTTCTGGATTTTACACTTTTTTCAGATGGCCCTTTTGACCGGGGGGAAGTGAGACTTCATTGTAGTGCAGATTTCCTTTGCAAGCTTGCTTGGTTGGCCAAAAAGGGCGTATGCGTTTTTTCCTGAATATATTCAGGAAAAAACGCATACGCCCTTTTTGGCCAAGTGCATCATTGTGGACGTTCTGCCTCTTTTCCTATGCTTTCAATGCAATTCCAGTCTACCTCCTGAAATCGGTTTCCTGCAATTCTGCCCCGCTTTCAAGTCCTCTTGGCAGCCTTACTTCAGTATATTTTTGGACGATAGCTGTCATTTATAACTCTGCAGGTTTGTGAATTACAGTGCCCCTGAGCTCCTTTCTTCAACTCGCATTCTTGTGAGCTGGCCGCAACACCGCAGGATTGCTTCAGGCCCTAATCTGGTTCCGGCACGGCACGCTGAGCCTTTGGTTAATTCCTCTTCCTGGTGGGAAATGAGAGTTAAATTTGCCCGTCCAGACACCTCCAGCTAGTCTCTCATTGGTTCTCCCTATTCCTGTTCATCTTCCGCAGAAATTGCAAACTGGGCCAAACAGGAGGTTAAAGGCACTGACTCTCCAAGTCGGGAGAGTGTTAGTAAAGCGTCTGGAATGTTGCACCCGAGTACCAGGGGACGAGAACGGAGACATATTTGAAGACGTCTCCCGATCACACGGTTGATCATACTCTGGGTTCCACATGCATGTTTTAGCTGAAGGAAGAATCCCTTAAACCTGGAGAGTTGAGACCCGTGGAATGGGTACCATGCAATATGACTTCAAAGGGTCTTCATTTGCTCACCGAACCTCTCCAATCCTATCACTGCTGCGTTTATGCCCCTGTACACACGCTTGATTCTCTTTCGGAGACATAGCAATCCATAGGTTTTAAGATACTTACTAGTCAGGTACATTCTTAGGCGTTTAATATGGGGTGTTGAGTCCATTTCGTTGAGCAAGGAGTAGCTCTTCTCTATTCCATATTTGGCTTAAGGAACTTTATCTGTGCTCATTTCAATCTCTGGTTTTATGCAGCACCCCAACTCACCTTTCCCCTTAAGCAAGCATAAGTTGGTTTTCTAAATTTGAGACCCTGTTCTGTTTTGTAATCCAGTTCCTGTGTAGCCAAGTTTACATTCCGTGTATTAGTGATATCTTATGATGTTTCTTTTTCTGTGTGACTTCTTTCAGTTAGAATCATCATACCTGAATGCACTCATTATGCTGCTACGGGCCTGATGACATAGATGTCATTGCTGAGTGATATTGCATTGTACGTAAGTACCACAACTTCTTCATCCATTTTTCACTTTCTGCGATATTGAACTTGTACCGTAAACGAGGTTCTTGTAAACAGAGCCGTCCCAAACTTTGGGGTGGCTGTGTCTTTTTGATTTTCATTTCCCTAAGCTATAGGACCATAAGTGGAAGTGCCCTAGGCTCTGTTGCTTTGTTTTTTAGATGTTTCAGGAAACACCATACACTTCTCCCGAGTGGCTGTTGGCAATTTACATCCCGCCCATCAGCATAACAAGGCTCCCAGTTCTCCATGGCCTGTCCTGTCTTTCTGGATTTTACACTTTTTTCAGATGGCCCTTTTGACCGGGGGGAACTGAGACTTCATTGTAGTGCAGATTTCCTTTGCAAGCTTGCTTGGTTGGCCAAAAAGGACGTATGCGTTTTTTCCTGAATATATTCAGGAAAAAACGCATACGCCCTTTTTGGCCAAGTGCATCATTGTGGACGTTCTGCCTCTTTTCCTATGCTTTCAATGCAATTCCAGTCTACCTCCTGAAATCGGTTTCCTGCAATTCTGCCCCGCTTTCAAGTCCTCTTGGCAGCCTTACTTCAGTATATTTTTGGACGATAGCTGTCATTTATAACTCTGCAGGTTTGTGAATTACAGTGCCCCTGAGCTCCTTTCTTCAACTCGCTTTCTTGTGAGCTGGCCGCAACACCGCAGGATTGCTTCAGGCCCTAATCTGGTTCCGGCATGGCACGCTGAGCCTTTGGTTAATTCCTCTTCCTGGTGGTAAATGAGAGTTAAATTTGCCCGTCCAGACACCTCCAGCTAGTCTCTCATTGGTTCTCCCTATTCCTGTTCATCTTCCGCAGAAATTGCAAACTGGGCCAAACAGGAGGTTAAAGGCACTGACTCTCCAAGTCGGGAGAGTGTTAATAAAGCGTCTGGAATGTTGCACCCGAGAACCAGGGGACGAGAACGGAGACATATTTGAACACGTCTCCCGATCACATGGTTGATCATACTCTGGGTTCCACATGCATGTTTTAGCTGAAGGAAGAATCCCTTAAACCTGGAGAGTTGAGACCCGTGGAATGGGTACCATGCAATATGACTTCAAAGGGTCTTCATTTGCTCACCGAACCTCTCCAATTCTACCACTGCTGCGTTTATGTCCCTGTACACACGTTTGATTCTCTTTCGGAGACATAGCAATCCATAGGTTTTAAGATACTTACTAGTCAGGTACTTTCTTAGGTGTTTAATATGGGGTGTTGAGTCCATTTCGTTGAGCAAGGAGTAGCTCTTCTCTATTCCATATTTGGCTTAAGGAACTTTATCTGTGCTCATTTCAATCTCTGGTTTTATGCAGCACCTCAACTCACCTTTCCCCTTAAGCAAGCATAAGTTGGTTTTCTAAATTTGAGACCCTGTTCTGTTTTGTAATCCAGTTCCTGTATAGTCAAGTTTACATTCGGTGTATTAGTGATATCTTATGATGTTTCTTTTTCTGTGTGACTTATTTCAGTTAGAATCATCGTACCTGAATCCACTTATTATTCTGCTACGGGCCTGATGACATAGATGTCATTCCTGAGTGATATTGCATTGTATGTAAGTACCACAACTTCTTCATCCATTTTTCACTTTCTGCGATATTGAACTTGTACCGTAAACGAGGTTCTTGTAAACAGAGCCGTCCCAAACTTTGGGGTGGCTGTGTCTTTTTGATTTTCATTTCCCTAAGCTACAGGACCATAAGTGGAAGTGCCCTAGGCTCTGTTGCTTTGTTTTTTAGATGTTTCAGGAAACACCATACACTTCTCCGGAGTGGCTGTTGGCAATTTACATCCCGCCCATCAGCATAACAAGGCTCCCAGTTCTCCATGGCCTGTCCTGCCTTTCTGGATTTTACACTTTTTTCAGATGGCCCTTTTGACCGGGGGAAGTGAGAATTCATTGTAGTGCAGATTTCCTTTGCAAGCTTGCTTGGTTGGCCAAAAAGGGCGTATGCGTTTTTTCCTGAATATATTCAGGAAAAAACGCATACGCCCTTTTTGGCCAAGTGCATCATTGTGGACGTTCTGCCTCTTTTCCTATGCTTTCAATGCAATTCCAGTCTACCTCCTGAAATCGGTTTCCTGCAATTCTGCCCCGCTTTCGAGTCCTCTTGGCAGCCTTACTTCAGTATATTTTTGGACGATAGCTGTCATTTATAACTCTGCATGTTTGTGAATTACAGTGCCCCTGAGCTCCTTTCTTCAACTCGCTTTCTTGTGAGCTGGCCGCAACACCGCAGGATTGCTTCAGGCCCTAATCTGGTTCCGGCACGGCACGCTGAGCCTTTGGTTAATTCCTCTTCCTGGTGGGAAATAGAGAGTTAAATTTGCCCGTCCAGACACCTCCAGCTAGTCTCTCATTGGTTCTCCCTATTCCTGTTCATCTTCCGCAGAAATTGCAAACTGGGCCAAACAGGAGGTTAAAGGCACTGACTCTCCAAGTCAGGAGAGTGTTAGTAAAGCATCTGGAATGTTGCACCCGAGTACCAGGGGATGAGAACGGAGACATATTTGAACACGTCTCCCGATCACACGGTTGGTCATACTCTGGGTTCCACATGCATGTTTTAGCTGAAGGAAGAATCCCTTAAACCTGGAGAGTTGAGACCCGTGGAATGGGTACCATGCAATATGACTTCAAAGGGTCTTCATTTGCTCACCGAACCTCTCCAATCCTATCACTGCTGCGTTTATGCCCCTGTACACACGCTTGATTCTCTTTCGGAGACATAGCAATCCATAGGTTTTAAGATACTTACTAGTCAGGTACATTCTTAGGCGTTTAATATGGGGTGTTGAGTCCATTTCGTTGAGCAAGGAGTAGCTCTTGTCTATTCCATATTTGGCTTAAGGAACTTTATCTGTGCTCATTTCAATCTCTGGTTTTATGCAGCACCCCAACTCACCTTTCCCCTTAAGCAAGCATAAGTTGGTTTTCTAAATTTGAGACCCTGTTCTGTTTTGGAATCCAGTTCCTGTGTAGCCAAGTTTACATTCCGTGTATTAGTGATATCTTATGATGTTTCTTTTTCTGTGTGACTTCTTTCAGTTAGAATCATCATACCTGAATGCACTCATTATGCTGCTACGGGCGTGATGACATAGATGTCATTGCTGAGTGATATTGCATTGTACGTAAGTACCACAACTTCTTCATCCATTTTTCACTTTCTGCAATATTGAACTTGTACCGTAAACGAGGTTCTTGTAAACAGAGCCGTCCCAAACTTTGGGGTGGCTGTGTCTTTTTGATTTTCATTTCCCTAAGCTATAGGACCATAAGTGGAAGTGCCCTAGGCTCTGTTGCTTTGTTTTTTAGATGTTTCAGGAAACACCATACACTTCTCCCGAGTGGCTGTTGGCAATTTACATCCCGCCCATCAGCATAACAAGGCTCCCAGTTCTCCATGGCCTGTCCTGCCTTTCTGGATTTTACACTTTTTTCAGATGGCCCTTTTGACCGGGGGGAAGTGAGACTTCATTGTAGTGCAGATTTCCTTTGCAAGCTTGCTTGGTTGGCCAAAAAGGGCGCATGCGTTTTTTCCTGAATATATTCAGGAAAAAACGCATACGCCCTTTTTGGCCAAGTGCATCATTGTGGACGTTCTGCCTCTTTTCCTATGCTTTAAATGCAATTCCAGTCTACCTCCTGAAATCGGTTTCCTGCAATTCTGCCCCGCTTTCAAGTCCTCTTGGCAGCCTTACTTCAGTATATTTTTGGACGATAGCTGTCATTTATAACTCTGCAGGTTTGTGAATTACAGTGTCCCGGAGCTCCTTTCCTCAACTCGCTTTCTTGTGAGCTGGCCGCAACACCGCAGGATTGCTTCAGGCCCTAATCTGGTTCCGGCACGGCACGCTGAGCCTTTGGTTAATTCCTCTTCCTGGTGGGAAATGAGAGTTAAATTTGCCCGTCCAGACACCTCCAGCTAGTCTCTCATTGGTTCTCCCTATTCCTGTTCATCTTCCGCAGAAATTGCAAACTGGGCCAAACAGGAGGTTAAAGGCACTGACTCTCCAAGTCAGGAGAGTGTTAGTAAAGCGTCTGGAATGTTGCACCCGAGTACCAGGGGACGAGAACAGAGACATATTTGAACACGTCTGCCGATCACACGGTTTATCATACTCTGGGTTCCACATGCATGTTTTAGCTGAAGGAAGAATCCCTTAAAGCTGGAGAGTTGAGACCCCTGGAATGGGTACCATGCAATATGACTTCAGAGGGTCTTCATTTGCTCACCGAACCTCTCCAATCCTATCACTGCTGCGTTTATGCCCCTGTACACACGCTTGATTCTCTTTCAGAGACATAGCAATCCATAGGTTTTAAGATACTTACTAGTCAGGTACATTCTTAGGCGTTTAATATGGGGTGTTGAGTCCATTTCGTTGAGCAAGGAGTAGCTCTTGTCTATTCCATATTTGGCTTAAGGAACTTTATCTGTGCTCATTTCAATCTCTGGTTTTATGCAGCACCCCAACTCACCTTTCCCCTTAAGCAAGCATAAGATGGTTTTCTAAATTTGAGACCCTGTTCTGTTTTGTAATCCAGTTCCTGTGTAGCCAAGTTTACATTCCGTGTATTAGTGATATCTTATGATGTTTCTTTTTCTGCGTGACTTATTTCAGTTAGAATCATCATACCTGAATCCACTCATTATGCTGCTACGGGCCTGATGACATAGATGTCATTGCTGAGTGATATTGCATTGTACGTAAGTACCACAACTTCTTCATCCATTTTTCACTTTCTGCGATATTGAACTTGTACCCTAAACGAGGTTCTTGTAAACAGAGCCGTCCCAAACTTTGGGGTGGCTGTGTCTTTTTGATTTTCATTTCCCTAAGCTATAGGACCATAAGTGGAAGTGCCCTAGGCTCTGTTGCTTTGTTTTTTAGATGTTTCAGGAAACACCATACACTTCTCCCGAGTGGCTGTTGGCAATTAACATCCCGCCCATCAGCATAACAAGGCTCCCAGTTCTGCATGGCCTGTCCTGCCTTTCTGGATTTTACACTTTTTTCAGATGGCCCTTTTGACCGGGGGGAAGTGAGACTTCATTGTAGTGCAGATTTCCTTTGCAAGCTTGCTTGGTTGGCCAAAAAGGGCGTATGCGTTTTTTCCTGAATATATTCAGGAAAAAAACGCATACGCCCTTTTTGGCCAAGTGCATCATTGTGGACGTTCTGCCTCTTTTCCTATGCTTTCAATGCAATTCCAGTCTACCTCCTGAAATCGGTTTCCTGCAATTCTGCCCCGCTTTCAAGTCCTCTTGGCAGCCTTACTTCAGTATATTTTTGGACGATAGCTGTCATTAATAACTCTGCAGGTTTGTGAATTACAGTGCCCCTGAGCTCCTTTCTTCAACTCGCTTTCTTGTGAGCTGGCCGCAACACCGCAGGATTGCTTCAGGCCCTAATCTGGTTCCGGCATGGCACGCTGAGCCTTTGGTTAATTCCTCTTCCTGGTGGGAAATGAGAGTTAAATTTGCCCGTCCAGACACCTCCAGCTAGTCTCTCATTGGTTCTCCCTATTCCTGTTCATCTTCCGCAGAAATTGCAAACTGGGCCAAACAGGAGGTTAAAGGCACTGACTCTCCAAGTCAGGAGAGTGTTAGTAAAGCATCTGGAATGTTGCACCCGAGTACCAGGGGATGAGAACGGAGACATATTTGAACACGTCTCCCGATCACACGGTTGGTCATACTCTGGGTTCCACATGCATGTTTTAGCTGAAGGAAGAATCCCTTAAACCTGGAGAGTTGAGACCCGTGGAATGGGTACCATGCAATATGACTTCAAAGGGTCTTCATTTGCTCACCGAACCTCTCCAATCCTATCACTGCTGCGTTTATGCCCCTGTACACACGCTTGATTCTCTTTCGGAGACATAGCAATCCATAGGTTTTAAGATACTTACTAGTCAGGTACATTCTTAGGCGTTTAATATGGGGTGTTGAGTCCATTTCGTTGAGCAAGGAGTAGCTCTTGTCTATTCCATATTTGGCTTAAGGAACTTTATCTGTGCTCATTTCAATCTCTGGTTTTATGCAGCACCCCAACTCACCTTTCCCCTTAAGCAAGCATAAGTTGGTTTTCTAAATTTGAGACCCTGTTCTGTTTTGTAATCCAGTTCCTGTGTAGCCAAGTTTACATTCCGTGTATTAGTGATATCTTATGATGTTTCTTTTTCTGTGTGACTTCTTTCAGTTAGAATCATCATACCTGAATGCACTCATTATGCTGCTACGGGCCTGATGACATAGATGTCATTGCTGAGTGATATTGCATTGTACGTAAGTACCACAACTTCTTCATCCATTTTTCACTTTCTGCGATATTGAACTTGTACCGTAAACGAGGTTCTTGTAAACAGAGCCGTCCCAAACTTTGGGGTGGCTGTGTCTTTTTGATTTTCATTTCCCTAAGCTATAGGACCATAAGTGGAAGTGCCCTAGGCTCTGTTGCTTTGTTTTTTAGATGTTTCAGGAAACACCATACACTTCTCCCGAGTGGCTATTGGCAATTTACATCCCGCCCATCAGCATAACAAGGCTCCCAGTTCTCCATGGCCTGTCCTGCCTTTCTGGATTTTACACTTTTTTCAGATGGCCCTTTTGACCGGGGGGAAGTGAGACTTCATTGTAGTGCAGATTTCCTTTGCAAGCTTGCTTGGTTGGCCAAAAAGGGCGCATGCGTTTTTTCCTGAATATATTCAGGAAAAAACGCATGCGCCCTTTTTGGCCAAGTGCATCATTGTAGACGTTCTGCCACTTTTCCTATGCTTTAAATGCAATTCCAGTCTACCTCCTGAAATCGGTTTCCTGCAATTCTGCCCCGCTTTCAAGTCCTCTTGGCAGCCTTACTTCAGTATATTTTTGGACGATAGCTGTCATTTATAACTCTGCAGGTTTGTGAATTACAGTGTCCCGGAGCTCCTTTCCTCAACTCGCTTTCTTGTGAGCTGGCCGCAACACCGCAGGATTGCTTCAGGCCCTAATCTGGTTCCGGCACGGCACGCTGAGCCTTTGGTTAATTCCTCTTCCTGGTGGGAAATGAGAGTTAAATTTGCCCGTCCAGACACCTCCAGCTAGTCTCTCATTGGTTCTCCCTATTCCTGTTCATCTTCCGCAGAAATTGCAAACTGGGCCAAACAGGAGGTTAAAGGCACTGACTCTCCAAGTCAGGAGAGTGTTAGTAAAGCGTCTGGAATGTTGCACCCGAGTACCAGGGGACGAGAACGGAGACATATTTGAACACGTCTCCCGATCACACGGTTGGTCATACTCTGGGTTCCACATGCATGTTTTAGCTGAAGGAAGAATCCCTTAAACCTGGAGAGTTGAGACCCGTGGAATGAGTACCATGCAATATGACTTCAAAGGGTCTTCATTTGCTCACCGAACCTCTCCAATCCTATCACTGCTGCGTTTATGCCCCTGTACACACGCTTGATTCTCTTTCGGAGACATAGCAATCCATAGGTTTTAAGATACTTACTAGTCAGGTACATTCTTAGGCGTTTAATATGGGGTGTTGAGTCCATTTCGTTGAGCAAGGAGTAGCTCTTGTCTATTCCATATTTGGCTTAAGGAACTTTATCTGTGCTCATTTCAATCTCTGGTTTTATGCAGCACCCCAACTCACCTTTCCCCTTAAGCAAGCATAAGTTGGTTTTCTAAATTTGAGACCCTGTTCTGTTTTGTAATCCAGTTCCTGTGTAGCCAAGTTTACATTCCGTGTATTAGTGATATCTTATGATGTTTCTTTTTCTGCGTGACTTATTTCAGTTAGAATCATCATACCTGAATGCACTCATTATGCTGCTGCGGGCCTGATGACATAGATGTCAGTGCTGAGTGATATTGCATTGTACGTAAGTACCACAACTTCTTCATCCATTTTTCACTTTCTGCGATATTGAACTTGTACCGTAAACGAGGTTCTTGTAAACAGAGCCGTCCCAAACTTTGGGGTGGCTGTGTCTTTTTGATTTTCATTTCCCTAAGCTATAGGACCATAAGTGGAAGTGCCCTAGGCTCTGTTGCTTTGTTTTTTAGATGTTTCAGGAAACACCATACACTTCTCCCCAGTGGCTGTTGGCAATTTACATCCCGCCCATCAGCATAACAAGGCTCCCAGTTCTCCATGGCCTGTCCTGCCTTTCTGGATTTTACACTTTTTTCAGATGGCCCTTTTGACCGGGGGGAATTGAGACTTCATTATACTGCAGATTTCCTTTGCAAGCTTGCTTGGTTGGCCAAAAAGGGCGTATGCGTTTTTTCCTGAATATATTCAGGAAAAAACGCATACGCCCTTTTTGGCCAAGTGCATCATTGTGGACGTTCTGCCTCTTTTCCTATGCTTTCAATGCAATTCCAGTCTACCTCCTGAAATCGGTTTCCTGCAATTCTGCCCCGCTTTCAAGTCCTCTTGGCAGCCTTACTTCAGTATATTTTTGGACGATAGTTGTCATTTATAACTCTGCAGGTTTGTGAATTACAGTGTCCCGGAGCTCCTTTCCTCAACTGGCTTTCTTGTGAGCTGGCCGCAACACCGCAGGATTGCTTCAGGCCCTAATCTGGTTCCGGCACAGCACGCTGAGCCTTTGGTTAATTCCTCTTCCTGGTGGGAAATGAGAGTTAAATTTGCCCGTCCAGACACCTCCAGCTAGTCTCTCATTGGTTCTCCCTATTCCTGTTTATCTTCCGCAGAAATTGCAAACTGGGCCAAACAGGAGGTTAAAGGCACTGACTCTCCAAGTCGGGAGAGTGTTAGTAAAGCGTCTGGAATGTGGCACCCGAGAACCAGGGGACGAGAACGGAGACATATTTGAACACGTCTCCCGATCACATGGTTGATCATACTCTGGGTTCCACATGCATGTTTTAGCTGAAGGAAGAATCCCTTAAACCTGGAGAGTTGAGACCCGTGGAATGGGTACCATGCAATATGACTTCAAAGGGTCTTCATTTGCTCACCGAACCTCTCCAATTCTACCACTGCTGCGTTTATGTCCCTGTACACACGTTTGATTCTCTTTCGGAGACATAGCAATCCATAGGTTTTAAGATACTTACTAGTCAGGTACTTTCTTAGGTGTTTAATATGGGGTGTTGAGTCCATTTCGTTGAGCAAGGAGTAGCTCTTCTCTATTCCATATTTGGCTTAAGGAACTTTATCTGTGCTCATTTCAATCTCTGGTTTTATGCAGCACCTCAACTCACCTTTCCCCTTAAGCAAGCATAAGTTGGTTTTCTAAATTTGAGACCCTGTTCTGTTTTGTAATCCAGTTCCTGTATAGTCAAGTTTACATTCGGTGTATTAGTGATATCTTATGATGTTTCTTTTTCTGTGTGACTTATTTCAGTTAGAATCATCGTACCTGAATCCACTTATTATTCTGCTACGGGCCTGATGACATAGATGTCATTCCTGAGTGATATTGCATTGTATGTAAGTACCACAACTTCTTCATCCATTTTTCACTTTCTGCGATATTGAACTTGTACCGTAAACGAGGTTCTTGTAAACAGAGCCGTCCCAAACTTTGGGGTGGCTGTGTCTTTTTGATTTTCATTTCCCTAAGCTACAGGACCATAAGTGGAAGTGCCCTAGGCTCTGTTGCTTTGTTTTTTAGATGTTTCAGGAAACACCATACACTTCTCCGGAGTGGCTGTTGGCAATTTACATCCCGCCCATCAGCATAACAAGGCTCCCAGTTCTCCATGGCCTGTCCTGCCTTTCTGGATTTTACACTTTTTTCAGATGGCCCTTTTGACCGGGGGAAGTGAGAATTCATTGTAGTGCAGATTTCCTTTGCAAGCTTGCTTGGTTGGCCAAAAAGGGCGTATGCGTTTTTTCCTGAATATATTCAGGAAAAAACGCATACGCCCTTTTTGGCCAAGTGCATCATTGTGGACGTTCTGCCTCTTTTCCTATGCTTTCAATGCAATTCCAGTCTACCTCCTGAAATCGGTTTCCTGCAATTCTGCCCCGCTTTCGAGTCCTCTTGGCAGCCTTACTTCAGTATATTTTTGGACGATAGCTGTCATTTATAACTCTGCATGTTTGTGAATTACAGTGCCCCTGAGCTCCTTTCTTCAACTCGCTTTCTTGTGAGCTGGCCGCAACACCGCAGGATTGCTTCAGGCCCTAATCTGGTTCCGGCACGGCACGCTGAGCCTTTGGTTAATTCCTCTTCCTGGTGGGAAATAGAGAGTTAAATTTGCCCGTCCAGACACCTCCAGCTAGTCTCTCATTGGTTCTCCCTATTCCTGTTCATCTTCCGCAGAAATTGCAAACTGGGCCAAACAGGAGGTTAAAGGCACTGACTCTCCAAGTCGGGAGAGTGTTAGTAAAGCGTCTGGAATGTTGCACCCGAGTACCAGGGGACGAGAACGGAGACATATTTGAACACGTCTCCCGATCACACGGTTGATCATACTCTGGGTTCCACATGCATGTTTTAGCTGAAGGAAGAATCCCTTAAACCTGGAGAGTTGAGACCCCTGGAATGGGTACCATGCAATATGACTTCAGAGGGTCTTCATTTGCTCACCGAACCTCTCCAATCCTATCACTGCTGCGTTTATGCCCCTGTACACACGCTTGATTCTCTTTCGGAGACATAGCAATCCATAGGTTTTAAGATACTTACTAGTCAGGTACATTCTTAGGCGTTTAATATGGGGTGTTGAGTCCATTTCGTTGAGCAAGGAGTAGCTCTTGTCTATTCCATATTTGGCTTAAGGAACTTTATCTGTGCTCATTTCAATCTCTGGTTTTATGCAGCACCCCAACTCACCTTTCCCCTTAAGCAAGCATAAGATGGTTTTCTAAATTTGAGACCCTGTTCTGTTTTGTAATCCAGTTCCTGTGTAGCCAAGTTTACATTCCGTGTATTAGTGATATCTTATGATGTTTCTTTTTCTGCGTGACTTATTTCAGTTAGAATCATCATACCTGAATCCACTCATTATGCTGCTACGGGCCTGATGACATAGATGTCATTGCTGAGTGATATTGCATTGTACGTAAGTACCACAACTTCTTCATCCATTTTTCACTTTCTGCGATATTGAACTTGTACCCTAAACGAGGTTCTTGTAAACAGAGCCGTCCCAAACTTTGGGGTGGCTGTGTCTTTTTGATTTTCATTTCCCTAAGCTATAGGACCATAAGTGGAAGTGCCCTAGGCTCTGTTGCTTTGTTTTTTAGATGTTTCAGGAAACACCATACACTTCTCCCGAGTGGCTGTTGGCAATTAACATCCCGCCCATCAGCATAACAAGGCTCCCAGTTCTGCATGGCCTATCCTGCCTTTCTGGATTTTACACTTTTTTCAGATGGCCCTTTTGACCGGGGGGAAGTGAGACTTCATTGTAGTGCAGATTTCCTTTGCAAGCTTGCTTGGTTGGCCAAAAAGGGCGTATGCGTTTTTTCCTGAATATATTCAGGAAAAAAACGCATACGCCCTTTTTGGCCAAGTGCATCATTGTGGACGTTCTGCCTCTTTTCCTATGCTTTCAATGCAATTCCAGTCTACCTCCTGAAATCGGTTTCCTGCAATTCTGCCCCGCTTTCAAGTCCTCTTGGCAGCCTTACTTCAGTATATTTTTGGACGATAGCTGTCATTAATAACTCTGCAGGTTTGTGAATTACAGTGCCCCTGAGCTCCTTTCTTCAACTCGCTTTCTTGTGAGCTGGCCGCAACACCGCAGGATTGCTTCAGGCCCTAATCTGGTTCCGGCATGGCACGCTGAGCCTTTGGTTAATTCCTCTTCCTGGTGGGAAATGAGAGTTAAATTTGCCCGTCCAGACACCTCCAGCTAGTCTCTCATTGGTTCTCCCTATTCCTGTTCATCTTCCGCAGAAATTGCAAACTGGGCCAAACAGGAGGTTAAAGGCACTGACTCTCCAAGTCAGGAGAGTGTTAGTAAAGCGTCTGGAATGTTGCACCCGAGTACCAGGGGATGAGAACGGAGACATATTTGAACACGTCTCCCGATCACACGGTTGGTCATACTCTGGGTTCCACATGCATGTTTTAGCTGAAGGAAGAATCCCTTAAACCTGGAGAGTTGAGACCCGTGGAATGGGTACCATGCAATATGACTTCAAAGGGTCTTCATTTGCTCACCGAACCTCTCCAATCCTATCACTGCTGCGTTTATGCCCCTGTACACACGCTTGATTCTCTTTCGGAGACATAGCAATCCATAGGTTTTAAGATACTTACTAGTCAGGTACGTTCTTAGGCGTTTAATATGGGGTGTTGAGTCCATTTCGTTGAGCAAGGAGTAGCTCTTGTCTATTCCATATTTGGCTTAAGGAACTTTATCTGTGCTCATTTCAATCTCTGGTTTTATGCAGCACCCCAACTCACCTTTCCCCTTAAGCAAGCATAAGTTGGTTTTCTAAATTTGAGACCCTGTTCTGTTTTGTAATCCAGTTCCTGTGTAGCCAAGTTTACATTCCGTGTATTAGTGATATCTTATGATGTTTCTTTTTCTGTGTGACTTCTTTCAGTTAGAATCATCATACCTGAATGCACTCATTATGCTGCTACGGGCCTGATGACATAGATGTCATTGCTGAGTGATATTGCATTGTACGTAAGTACCACAACTTCTTCATCCATTTTTCACTTTCTGCGATATTGAACTTGTACCGTAAACGAGGTTCTTGTAAACAGAGCCGTCCCAAACTTTGGGGTGGCTGTGTCTTTTTGATTTTCATTTCCCTAAGCTATAGGACCATAAGTGGAAGTGCCCTAGGCTCTGTTGCTTTGTTTTTTAGATGTTTCAGGAAACACCATACACTTCTCCCGAGTGGCTGTTGGCAATTTACATCCCGCCCATCAGCATAACAAGGCTCCCAGTTCTCCATGGCCTGTCCTGCCTTTCTGGATTTTACACTTTTTTCAGATGGCCCTTTTGACCGGGGGGAAGTGAGACTTCATTGTAGTGCAGATTTCCTTTGCAAGCTTGCTTGGTTGGCCAAAAAGGGCGCATGCGTTTTTTCCTGAATATATTCAGGAAAAAACGCATACGCCCTTTTTGGCCAAGTGCATCATTGTAGACGTTCTGCCTCTTTTCCTATGCTTTAAATGCAATTCCAGTCTACCTCCTGAAATCGGTTTCCTGCAATTCTGCCCCGCTTTCAAGTCCTCTTGGCAGCCTTACTTCAGTATATTTTTGGACGATAGCTGTCATTTATAACTCTGCAGGTTTGTGAATTACAGTGTCCCGGAGCTCCTTTCCTCAACTCGCTTTCTTGTGAGCTGGCCGCAACACCGCAGGATTGCTTCAGGCCCTAATCTGGTTCCGGCACGGCACGCTGAGCCTTTGGTTAATTCCTCTTCCTGGTGGGAAATGAGAGTTAAATTTGCCCGTCCAGACACCTCCAGCTAGTCTCTCATTGGTTCTCCCTATTCCTGTTCATCTTCCGCAGAAATTGCAAACTGGGCCAAACAGGAGGTTAAAGGCACTGACTCTCCAAGTCAGGAGAGTGTTAGTAAAGCGTCTGGAATGTTGCACCCGAGTACCAGGGGACGAGAACGGAGACATATTTGAACACGTCTGCCGATCACACGGTTGATCATACTCTGGGTTCCACATGCATGTTTTAGCTGAAGGAAGAATCCCTTAAACCTGGAGAGTTGAGACCCCTGGAATGGGTACCATGCAATATGACTTCAGAGGGTCTTCATTTGCTCACCGAACCTCTCCAATCCTATCACTGCTGCGTTTATGCCCCTGTACACACGCTTGATTCTCTTTCAGAGACATAGCAATCCATAGGTTTTAAGATACTTACTAGTCAGGTACATTCTTAGGCGTTTAATATGGGGTGTTGAGTCCATTTCGTTGAGCAAGGAGTAGCTCTTGTCTATTCCATATTTGGCTTAAGGAACTTTATCTGTGCTCATTTCAATCTCTGGTTTTATGCAGCACCCCAACTCACCTTTCCCCTTAAGCAAGCATAAGTTGGTTTTCTAAATTTGAGACCCTGTTCTGTTTTGTAATCCAGTTCCTGTGTAGCCAAGTTTACATTCCGTGTATTAGTGATATCTTATGATGTTTCTTTTTCTGCGTGACTTATTTCAGTTAGAATCATCATACCTGAATCCACTCATTATGCTGCTACGGGCCTGATGACATAGATGTCATTGCTGAGTGATATTGCATTGTACGTAAGTACCACAACTTCTTCATCCATTTTTCACTTTCTGCGATATTGAACTTGTACCGTAAACGAGGTTCTTGTAAACAGAGCCGTCCCAAACTTTGGGGTGGCTGTGTCTTTTTGATTTTCATTTCCCTAAGCTATAGGACCATAAGTGGAAGTGCCCTAGGCTCTGTTGCTTTGTTTTTTAGATGTTTCAGGAAACACCATACACTTCTCCCGAGTGGCTGTTGGCAATTTACATTCCGCCCATCAGCATAACAAGGCTCCCAGTTCTCCATGGCCTGTCCTGTCTTTCTGGATTTTACACTTTTTTCAGATGGCCCTTTTGACCGGGGGGAACTGAGACTTCATTGTAGTGCAGATTTCCTTTGCAAGCTTGCTTGGTTGGCCAAAAAGGACGTATGCGTTTTTTCCTGAATATATTCAGGAAAAAACGCATACGCCCTTTTTGGCCAAGTGCATCATTGTGGACGTTCTGCCTCTTTTCCTATGCTTTCAATGCAATTCCAGTCTACCTCCTGAAATCGGTTTCCTGCAATTCTGCCCCGCTTTCAAGTCCTCTTGGCAGCCTTACTTCAGTATATTTTTGGACGATAGCTGTCATTTATAACTCTGCAGGTTTGTGAATTACAGTGCCCCTGAGCTCCTTTCTTCAACTCGCTTTCTTGTGAGCTGGCCGCAACACCGCAGGATTGCTTCAGGCCCTAATCTGGTTCCGGCACGGCACGCTGAGCCTTTGGTTAATTCCTCTTCCTGGTGGGAAATGAGAGTTAAATTTGCCCGTCCAGACACCTCCAGCTAGTCTCTCATTGGTTCTCGCTATTCCTGTTCATCTTCCGCAGAAATTGCAAACTGGGCCAAACAGGAGGTTAAAGGCACTGACTCTCCAAGTCAGGAGAGTGTTAGTAAAGCGTCTGGAATGTTGCACCCGAGTACCAGGGGATGAGAACGGAGACATATTTGAACACGTCTCCCGATCACACGGTTGGTCATACTCTGGGTTCCACATGCATGTTTTAGCTGAAGGAAGAATCCCTTAAACCTGGAGAGTTGAGACCCGTGGAATGGGTACCATGCAATATGACTTCAAAGGGTCTTCATTTGCTCACCGAACCTCTCCAATCCTATCACTGCTGCGTTTATGCCCCTGTACACACGCTTGATTCTCTTTCGGAGACATAGCAATCCATAGGTTTTAAGATACTTACTAGTCAGGTACATTCTTAGGCGTTTAATATGGGGTGTTGAGTCCATTTCGTTGAGCAAGGAGTAGCTCTTGTCTATTCCATATTTGGCTTAAGGAACTTTATCTGTGCTCATTTCAATCTCTGGTTTTATGCAGCACCCCAACTCACCTTTCCCCTTAAGCAAGCATAAGATGGTTTTCTAAATTTGAGACCCTGTTCTGTTTTGTAATCCAGTTCCTGTGTAGCCAAGTTTACATTCCGTGTATTAGTGATATCTTATGATGTTTCTTTTTCTGCGTGACTTATTTCAGTTAGAATCATCATACCTGAATCCACTCATTATGCTGCTACGGGCCTGATGACATAGATGTCATTGCTGAGTGATATTGCATTGTACGTAAGTACCACAACTTCTTCATCCATTTTTCACTTTCTGCGATATTGAACTTGTACCCTAAACGAGGTTCTTGTAAACAGAGCCGTCCCAAACTTTGGGGTGGCTGTGTCTTTTTGATTTTCATTTCCCTAAGCTATAGGACCATAAGTGGAAGTGCCCTAGGCTCTGTTGCTTTGTTTTTTAGATGTTTCAGGAAACACCATACACTTCTCCCGAGTGGCTGTTGGCAATTAACATCCCGCCCATCAGCATAACAAGGCTCCCAGTTCTGCATGGCCTATCCTGCCTTTCTGGATTTTACACTTTTTTCAGATGGCCCTTTTGACCGGGGGGAAGTGAGACTTCATTGTAGTGCAGATTTCCTTTGCAAGCTTGCTTGGTTGGCCAAAAAGGGCGTATGCGTTTTTTCCTGAATATATTCAGGAAAAAAACGCATACGCCCTTTTTGGCCAAGTGCATCATTGTGGACGTTCTGCCTCTTTTCCTATGCTTTCAATGCAATTCCAGTCTACCTCCTGAAATCGGTTTCCTGCAATTCTGCCCCGCTTTCAAGTCCTCTTGGCAGCCTTACTTCAGTATATTTTTGGACGATAGTTGTCATTTATAACTCTGCAGGTTTGTGAATTACAGTGTCCCGGAGCTCCTTTCCTCAACTGGCTTTCTTGTGAGCTGGCCGCAACACCGCAGGATTGCTTCAGGCCCTAATCTGGTTCCGGCACAGCACGCTGAGCCTTTGGTTAATTCCTCTTCCTGGTGGGAAATGAGAGTTAAATTTGCCCGTCCAGACACCTCCAGCTAGTCTCTCATTGGTTCTCCCTATTCCTGTTCATCTTCCGCAGAAATTGCAAACTGGGCCAAACAGGAGGTTAAAGGCACTGACTCTCCAAGTCGGGAGAGTGTTAGTAAAGCGTCTGGAATGTGGCACCCGAGAACCAGGGGACGAGAACGGAGACATATTTGAACACGTCTCCCGATCACATGGTTGATCATACTCTGGGTTCCACATGCATGTTTTAGCTGAAGGAAGAATCCCTTAAACCTGGAGAGTTGAGACCCGTGGAATGGGTACCATGCAATATGACTTCAAAGGGTCTTCATTTGCTCACCGAACCTCTCCAATTCTACCACTGCTGCGTTTATGTCCCTGTACACACGTTTGATTCTCTTTCGGAGACATAGCAATCCATAGGTTTTAAGATACTTACTAGTCAGGTACTTTCTTAGGTGTTTAATATGGGGTGTTGAGTCCATTTCGTTGAGCAAGGAGTAGCTCTTCTCTATTCCATATTTGGCTTAAGGAACTTTATCTGTGCTCATTTCAATCTCTGGTTTTATGCAGCACCTCAACTCACCTTTCCCCTTAAGCAAGCATAAGTTGGTTTTCTAAATTTGAGACCCTGTTCTGTTTTGTAATCCAGTTCCTGTATAGTCAAGTTTACATTCGGTGTATTAGTGATATCTTATGATGTTTCTTTTTCTGTGTGACTTATTTCAGTTAGAATCATCGTACCTGAATCCACTTATTATTCTGCTACGGGCCTGATGACATAGATGTCATTCCTGAGTGATATTGCATTGTATGTAAGTACCACAACTTCTTCATCCATTTTTCACTTTCTGCGATATTGAACTTGTACCGTAAACGAGGTTCTTGTAAACAGAGCCGTCCCAAACTTTGGGGTGGCTGTGTCTTTTTGATTTTCATTTCCCTAAGCTACAGGACCATAAGTGGAAGTGCCCTAGGCTCTGTTGCTTTGTTTTTTAGATGTTTCAGGAAACACCATACACTTCTCCGGAGTGGCTGTTGGCAATTTACATCCCGCCCATCAGCATAACAAGGCTCCCAGTTCTCCATGGCCTGTCCTGCCTTTCTGGATTTTACACTTTTTTCAGATGGCCCTTTTGACCGGGGGAAGTGAGAATTCATTGTAGTGCAGATTTCCTTTGCAAGCTTGCTTGGTTGGCCAAAAAGGGCGTATGCGTTTTTTCCTGAATATATTCAGGAAAAAACGCATACGCCCTTTTTGGCCAAGTGCATCATTGTGGACGTTCTGCCTCTTTTCCTATGCTTTCAATGCAATTCCAGTCTACCTCCTGAAATCGGTTTCCTGCAATTCTGCCCCGCTTTCGAGTCCTCTTGGCAGCCTTACTTCAGTATATTTTTGGACGATAGCTGTCATTTATAACTCTGCATGTTTGTGAATTACAGTGCCCCTGAGCTCCTTTCTTCAACTCGCTTTCTTGTGAGCTGGCCGCAACACCGCAGGATTGCTTCAGGCCCTAATCTGGTTCCGGCACGGCACGCTGAGCCTTTGGTTAATTCCTCTTCCTGGTGGGAAATAGAGAGTTAAATTTGCCCGTCCAGACACCTCCAGCTAGTCTCTCATTGGTTCTCCCTATTCCTGTTCATCTTCCGCAGAAATTGCAAACTGGGCCAAACAGGAGGTTAAAGGCACTGACTCTCCAAGTCGGGAGAGTGTTAGTAAAGCGTCTGGAATGTTGCACCCGAGTACCAGGGGACGAGAACGGAGACATATTTGAACACGTCTCCCGATCACACGGTTGATCATACTCTGGGTTCCACATGCATGTTTTAGCTGAAGGAAGAATCCCTTAAACCTGGAGAGTTGAGACCCCTGGAATGGGTACCATGCAATATGACTTCAGAGGGTCTTCATTTGCTCACCGAACCTCTCCAATCCTATCACTGCTGCGTTTATGCCCCTGTACACACGCTTGATTCTCTTTCGGAGACATAGCAATCCATAGGTTTTAAGATACTTACTAGTCAGGTACATTCTTAGGCGTTTAATATGGGGTGTTGAGTCCATTTCGTTGAGCAAGGAGTAGCTCTTGTCTATTCCATATTTGGCTTAAGG